>NC_088928.1:31085000-31232500 GCF_038396675.1 Hydra vulgaris
AATGCATGCAATTTAGTATCAAAAGAAGAAAGGTGTTAGGGATAAACGTGTGAAAACGGTGCAAGAGGGTATTATTCGGAAGCTCTACACCCCTCACAATTTGGGTAGGGTGGGTTAAAACTTAAATATTATTTTTTTGTAATAATAAATAGTATTTACATAAAACACAAACTTTTCTTAAAAAAACCAAACTCAACTATATACAAAAAATTAATATACAAAAGGATTATATACAAGTATCAACTTGATAAATATATACATACACACTATACATACACCTATCATTAAGTGTATATAAATTCAGCTAAGTAAATCGATATAAACTTATTAATAAGTATATTTATAGTTGTTAATAACTACATTCCTGAATCCTCTGCCATCCCTTCTGCCACCAGGAGGTTTGTGTTTAAAATAAGACAGGTCTTACACCTCCATTCTGGGCCTATATGCAGAAAGCCCTTTTTGATTTATGCCCAAGGTGGCTTCGGCGCCATACCAAGAAATCACTCCTAGACAAGCCTATATTTGAAAAAAATAAATTAAATGAGTGTTTGAAAAATTAAAATGAAAAACAAAAATTAAAACAGAGTAAAAAACTTACCGAGGAGGTTTTGGTTTTCACTCTGGGTGCCAGATGGTAGTGATGACATGTATGAAGATGATAAATTTAATTTGTAAAAGTTTTAATATGAAATAAGTTTAATACAAATTATAAAAAATGTGTTTATTTAGTAAAATACCATTTAAAAAAACAAATTTACAACATCATTAAGATATATCTACCAAGCTCCTCTCTTTTGCGTCTCTTACCTCCTTTAGTGTCTCTGTAATAGAAAGTGAGAAATATCTTTTATATTGTTGCTTCAAGACAACTTGCAGAGCATCAAGACAAGCAGAAGTCATTTTTTTAAGCTGGTTATCAATAAAACTTATACAAGTATTAGTGGGTTGCAATGAAGCATATATTGATTTTAAAATCAATATGGGCAAAAACATTCCCAAAAAAATATGTTCTTCTGCAAAACTGAGCAGCTGGATTAGATTTACAATTTGTAATTATTAGCAAAACTTTTTTCACTAACTGAATACCAGAAACATGATCAAAAGTTGCATCCTCAGCTAAAACATAAAACTTTTTCATTCAAGACTCAGTAAGGAGTTTTCCAAACAATGCAAGCTTGCACATTTCTTTTATGGCAGTTTTATTACAAAATGCTCCTCTTAAAATTGCTTGCAAACTTTTACATTTTACTGTTCCAACAGTTAGGAAATGTTTAAACTCACTGTAATGCTTCATAAAAATGAAACAAGTATGAAAACGAATATAAAGCCAATTTGCACGATATCGAGGAATAATACTTTGTAGATCACCTTTGATGTCTATAAACCTCATTTTGTTCATTGCTAAAACAATTTTAACTGCCATAATTATTTCCAAAAAATTAACAACTCTCACTCTCAAGAGACTGTAATGCTGAACGACATGAAACTGCAATTGTGTCAAGAAGTTCAAATGTGTTCAAATGGCAGTTCAGCTCATTCATATTCTTGCCCCAGCTTGCACAAACTTTGCTTATAGTAAGATGGTTGACTACAGTTCTGTCTGACATTGTGTTAGATATATTTTCAATAATCAAGTTACAACTTTCATCAAAGCTACTTTGGTAAAAATCTGAATAAACAAAAGCCATATAATCAATTGAAGTGCATATATGAATTTTATAATCAAATGCTGTTCCTCCTGGTCACTGATCTAGAGCAATAACAAGACATTTATTTTTAGATGTTAAGTTAATGCTATTAATGTGGACACTTTCTTGTGTTGTAGCATCAAACACAAGATTATTATTATGCATAGCCCACTCTGCTGCCTGCAAATCTGAAATACTGCCAAGTTCACAAGCCATTTGCTCAACAGTACTTCGATGAGGATTATTATTAAAAATAACACATATGACCTATTTTGCTCATAAGATATGGAATGTTACCTGTTGGTATATAACACAACAAATCATTCTCCAAACTAGCAATTACCCTGTTACTTGTCAAACAGCAGCATTATGCTTAGTTTTGAGTTATCTTAACTTATGCTTTTCATTTAATTTAAAGTGATGAATCTGCTCACCGTAATTTTATTTTTGTGTGTGTGTTTTTTAAGATCTGGTATTTCTGCCCTTAAAGGTTTAATTTTATTGTTGTTTTTTTTTTGTTTAACATTTTGTCTTAGAACACATAATTGATTTAGCATGCTGTTTAATTCAGCTTTTAGTAGTGCTATATTGTTCCGACGTTCTTTGTAAGAGTTAGCGAACCGAGAAGATAAGTAAGATTGTTTTATAAAGCCTAATTTCTCTCTAAATATATGTTTAGTTACATCTCATTCGCTATAACTTGCAGATGTTGATGTTCCACTTGTTAAAAGAGATAAAACATATCATATTGGTATATGAAACATCTGAGGAGCCTGATAATAATACAATATGAGGCAAACTTGATATATGGCTTAAAAAAGGTTTATTGCAAAATTCAAAAAAACACTGTCCTCAGCTCTGTTAAAATTTCTAGCCCAATACGATGATTTATTTATGAGACTCTTAACCTGATTTTCACATGTTTCTATCTCAAAATGTTTAGTGACTTGTTGATATGTTTTGAGAAACAAATCACTATTTGAGAAACAAATTACACTCTGTATTAGAGTCAATGCCTATTTGCGACAATTTAAAATTAGCAGTTAAATACTTTTTCCATTCACCATAATACACAAACTTTGTTTTTGGCCCTATGATAGGAGAAAAAAAAAGTTAAATTTTTATAATTAAAAATTAAAATATTTAAATAATGGTAAATATGATATTACAACTTAGTACAATTAAATAATCTATATGCGAGTGTATCGCATTATTGAAGCTTAAAACAGTTATCTAATCGGAGTATAATGTTAAGGTGTCTGAGTATGCTTTTTTTTCCAAAGAAATTAGGCAGGTAGTAAGAAAAAAGGTTTTTAAAAGTGAGAGAATATATTAGAAAAATAAACCAGCATTCCTTTGATATATACTTGATGTCCAAAAAACAAGCAAATATTTAACAACAATAAATTCATAACAAATAAAATTTTAACTTAAAGAAATCCATGCAAAATTAAAGTTCCATAATTCTAGTATTCAAAAAATATCTATGTTGATACATATTTCTAAAAAATAACAGAGTAAAACAAGTTCATACCATGCAACTTTTCAACAAACTTGAAAAAGCGTGTCACAGAATTTGGCCGAACGGCTCCATAAAATCTGGATTTACACGTACCTATATATATGTATATATATATATATATATATATATATATATATATATATATATATATATATATATATATATATATATATATATATATATATATATATATATATATATATATATATACATATATAGGGTAAAGCGGGGCATTAAGCCTCATGTTTTCAAGAACTTTCATTTCTTCTACTTTAAATAAGTAAATAAATATTAAATTCAAACTGAAAATGTTTTTAAGTAATAGACAACACATATTTCTTCAAGTACAAAAGCTTTAATCAGAAAAATTTATAGTCTTACAGTGAAAAAAAAGCTAAAAAGTTACAACTAACAATGACTCAAAATTTAAAAAATGGGGGCAATAAGCTCCAGATGTTAAACAAATATTTTCACATTGTTTGTAGGCAAATCTCACAGATCCATTCCATGGCTTCAATATTAGCCTCATCTGGAATTTCTGAGCAATTAATATGGTACCAACCATCAGATAAGTTACAGCAGACCCATTATTCTTTGTGACCACCATGAGTATTACACTTTAGGCACACGGTGTTGTACCCATCACTGTCCCTATCATCTCCAGCTGGAAGATTTCATTTTCAAGTGGTCTTTTTTTTTTGGAGTGTTATCTTTTTTTGCTGCTTCATCTCTCAGTCGTTTGAAACATTCATCACCTGTTAGGTTTTCTCCGTAGCGAAACCTGGAGACTTTAGCCGACCTACCATACCCTGAAGTTTGGGAAAATCTAGGCGCAGTTCTTTGAGAAAAAAGTCTCTAATAGAAGACTATCCTGATGATGAAGTAGACAATGATGTTTGCGGTCCTGCAGGTGCTGAAGTGTCAATGATGTTTGAAGGTCCTGCAGGAGCTGAAGCAGGTGCTGAAGATAAAGTAATGATTCTGTTGATGATGCTGCAGTTGACAGTGATTTTGAATATGATACACATAGTAGTGATGTTGATGCAGAAGTATTGTGAGCACTAGTGATGGGAAGTACTTATGTAGAGCATGGCACAGTTGGAGTGGGCAATGTGCATTTTTCTGCAGAATTTTTTGTAGACATTATAACTTGAGGACACTGTTTAAACGAGTTTGTGTCAATAGCATCCTTGTTAAATGGTAGAATGCCAGTTCCCCTGAAACCACTTTTTACTTGTTCTATCGTGAATGAACTTTGAAAAGAGTGTGTAGCAGACCAGGGAAATGCTTCTTTGATACTGGTCCATAATGCGTTCTTGCATATTTCAATAGCAGGCTTTGCCATTGCTCTTCACAGGTCGGAAAATTGATGTATCCAGAGGTTGGAGAAGATGGGTTATATGAGAGGGCAGGCGTAGTAGGTTATTTTTTGCATATGACTTCCTTCCTAGTTCCTCTCTCTTTTTGTATGTTCGAACCATTCTGCTAAACAAAGGGGGCAATAAGCTCCATTATCAAAACTATATTTAAAACAGTATTAAACTATTTCTAAAATTAAGTAACTTTTGTTTTCAATTTAAACTACATCTGTGTAATGTTTAAAAAGTTAAAACATTGATTTTATTTATCTAATCAATTTTATTTGGTTGTTTTAATCACCTTTTTGGCATTTGGGGGCATTAAGCCCCTGCTAATTAAAACATTAATTTTTATAAACTAATTAAACTAATTAATAATCAAAAGAATCATATTTCTCTTAGAAATGCTTTCTATTCAAAGTATTTAATGAAAATTTAGCATTAAAGTAGGTACGTGGACTGAAATTTTTAAATTGAGCGTATACTAGAGTGTTATATATCATTTGAAAGCCCTTCAATACTGTATTTTAGAGGTAAAAAAATTATCGAAAACGAACAATTCAAAAAAAAGTTATGACGTTTTTAGTAGCATATTTTAGATATATGGATTTGTTGAAGAAACTGATGCCAAATTATTATTATTTTTCACTGAAATTGTTATAACTTTGTCAAATCTTATTCAAATGTCTATAACTTGGTACCAAAAGATAGATGTAAGAGTAGGCTACAAGTTTTTATTAGTCTATGGATATAAGGCGTCTCTAGAGGGCCCGGGGGGATACCAAAACACCATCATAACCCTGAAAAAATACAAGTTTTCAACATGAAAAAGTGTTTTTCTGATGAAATCAGTTATATTTATACACAAAAATTTGTTACAATTTGCTTCCATTCCATTTATTCCAAATATTAGAGTTGTATCTTCGATTAACGGTTGGGTGTCTTCGTTATGGTCTAACACCCTTGCAGTGAAATGTTACATTCTAATAAATATTTTAAACTAGAGAACACCCAGATTATATTGTGTGTTCATAAGTATAAACTACGTTTTCTTACTTTACAGCCTACACGAGTGGTCTATAAAAACCAATATGGGTGGGGCAAGTGCCACGCCCAACGCCCTAACTCTTCTCCAACCTAAAAAAATATTAAAAAAAAAAACAGATTGGAAAAACAATTTTAAATTGTGTAAATAAAAGAGAAAATTATAATACAAAATTTTGTTACCACATAAGGTAGGGTGGGGCGTGTGCCACGCCCGCCACCCTTCTCCAACTAAAAAAAATTTTTTATTAAGAAAACTGAAGAGCGGTTTTAAATAGTGTTTCTTTCAAAAGAGAGAAATTAGTTGAATTTTTTTTTTTACCACATTTGTTAGGGGAGGGGCGTGTACCACGATTAACAACCCCCACCCCCTTCTCCAACCTGAAATTGAAAAAAATTGAAAAATGGTGTTAAATTGCGTTTTTTTTTTAAAGAATTAGTTTAAAAAATTATTTTACACATTTATTAATTATTTTACACATTACAATTACCCCCCCCCCCCCCAAAAAAAAAAAATGCTAAAGGTAAAACCAATTTTAAAATTTGTATTTTAAAAATTTTTTAAATACAAAACGTAATTTTTAGTAAATGATAATATTTAAAACTCCAATAGTGAAACTAAATAATTTATTTTTTAAAATAGACACCACGTGATTTTTTTGGACCCATATTTCCTGTAAAAAGTATATACAGATAATTTTTATATTATAATTTTAATTAAATTTTGTGAAAAGTAAATCAATAATATAAAATAATTTGTTAACATTTTATAAGATTATAATGCAACATGTAAAGAAATGTAATAAATAAAATGTACCCAAAAAATTTCTTACAAACCTTATAACAGCAAGTAATTGTTAAAAGAAACTAGTATTTCAACCACAATAATGGCAATATAATTTTAAGGAACTGCAAACATAAGCCAAACTAGTTTAAGATCAAATAACTGTTATTGAAGTCAAATAAACAGTTATTAGTAAACTAAAATAGAAATAGTAAATAAGTATGCCAATTCTCTTAACATTTGAAAATTAATAATATATTTAACACTATTTTATAAGGGATATGAAATGCGCAAAAAATCTACTTTGAATACCTATAATATGTATAAATATATATACCAATTTGCTAATTTTTATACTACAACTTTTATTCACATTGAAAGTACAAAATATTTAATTGGAACTATTACACTTGAATGCTTTGTTTTTAAATTATTTATTAAATTGAAACAAAATGGAAAGCAAACTTGATGTTACTACATATATATTTAAAAAAAAAAGAAGGAATGGTGGCGCCTAATAATTGTGAATTCCACCATTGACCACAAAGCTGCCACCATTCCGTCTTCGCTCACAACTTCCTCTTCTGGTAGAGCTTCCAGCACCCCTCTTAGGAGGGTTGCTGGAAGCTCTAGCCTATATCTCCCTATCTTTTCCTCCTAACTGGACCCATCGCAAATACGCGCGATTTCCAGTAGGTCCAGGGTGCAGGAACCTATATCTTCTAAACTCGCCATATGTAAGCTCTAAATGACAATAACTTGTGAATAAACACGGTACTGAATGAAATTATGTAACATTTGATATAAATAATGATTTGTAAAAGTGATTGACTTGATAAATATTTTTAAAAAATAAAAAATTTACCAGTCATAGCAGGGGTAGATGTCAATAAAGATTAATAAAGTTTCAATCAAAAATAAATACTGTAATTGCCAAGAAATGCATACACATATTAAAAAGTAATAATTGTTAAACTTACCACTTGTTACAGATGAAGATGGAACTAAAGTTAAATAGTTGCAATAAAAAGTATTGTAATATTCGAGAAATTCATATAAGAATGTATGCTTTACTTTAAGCAGGCTTGGTCAGGAAGGCGTGCGATTTCAAGTCTTTATATGACCACGCAAATAATATTTTGTTTTGATGATTTAACCACGGTTTTTAACAAATGCGCTGAAATAATTAGTTTTTAATTACGTCGAAAATAAATAATTTCGATACGTTTATCTTTACTAACGTTTTTTATTAGCAAAACGCTTTTAAATAAAGTAGCTAATGATTTTAATTAAAGTATCATTGAAAGTTGTATAATTTTTTATTTATATTATTTAATTATATAAGATTTTTTTTATAAGTAAAACAAACGTAAAAATTGAAAAAAAAAATGATTTTATAAGCGACGACTTTAAACAGCGAAGGTCTCTTTATATTAGAATTTATATTAGAATTTAACTTTATATTATAATAACTTTATATTAGAATCATTAAAGTTTTTACTGAGAAGAAGAAAAAAAAGACAAACTTTTTTGAAAGCCGTTTGAATTAAATAACTTTGATCTTTACTTACATATTTATATTATTGAAACGCATTTAAATAAAGTAACAAATCACATTTTTTATATTTACATAAGTATTTATTTTTTATTATAAATGTTTTTAAATAAAAAAAAATTATAACAATTTTTTAAATAAACGATTTAATTATTTTTACTTTTTTTACTTTTTGTGCGAAGAATTGTTAAGAATCTTTTTTTAAACTTTTAAATGTACGCGTTTATTAAACAATTGTCTGTTGTAAGTTGTTACTTTATTTAAAAAAGGTTTAGCATAATATGAAATTATAAAAACATTAGTAACGATAAACGATTCAAAGTTATTTATTCAAACGTAATTTAGATAATCTTATCGTTATAGTTTATTATTTTTTTTAGTTAAGTTTTAATTTTATTTTTGCAATTTTAGTTTTATGCAAGTTATTTTTATTTTGTTTTTCGTTATTTTTTTGACGAAAATTTATTCGCTTCTTTAACGTTTTTTTTAAGTTTCTTTATAGTTGAGTTAAGATTTTTATAGCGCGTTTTTAAAACGCATACAAATTTTTAAAACTTATGAACAGCCGTGGTCAAGTTAAGTATAATCAAATAGAATTTGCGTGGTCATATTATGACGTGAAATCGCACGCCTTCCTGGCCAAGCCTGTTTAAGTAAAAAAAAAGTAATAATTGTTAAACTTACTACTTGTTACAGATGAAGATGAAACTAAAGTTAAATAGTTGCAATAAAAAATATGGTAATATTCGAGAAATTCATATAAGAATGTATGCTTTACTTTAAGTAAAAAAAAGTAATAATTGTTAAACTTACCACTTGTTACAGATGAAGATGGAACTAAAGTTAAAAAATTGTAATTAAAAAAATAAATTTAGCAATTTATGAATCTGAAATTGGTATTAAACCTATTCACAGATTAAAAAGTACTTGCTTTTAAAATTACTAAATGTATACATTTAGCAAGTGTTGAAAGGAGGTAAGATTGAAAAAATATAAACTAAAGTAAAGCATACATTCTTATTTGGAGTTTTATAATCATTACAAAAAATTATGCTATACAAACTTACCAGTGGTAGGTTGTGTTAATTGGACTAAAGATAACAATAAAATTGTACAATTACACTACAAAATTTGAAATTTTCAACAGTAAGTTATATGCAATGAAAATGTAATAATTAAAAAAATTAGGAAAATGTATTTATATACTATTGTAACCATTTATATATATATATATATATATATATATATATATATATATATATATATATATATACATATATATATATATATATATATATATATATATATGGTTTTTTTTTTTTTTCTTAAACTTCATGAATTAATTGGAATTTATTTTTTAAAGAAGTACACAATTCAATAAATGATAAAAAATTGATAATAATAATATATTTTATTATATTTGGAAAACACGAACAAGTTTATTGTTAAGATTAAATCAATAAAGTATACTATTTGTCTTCATAAAATTGTCAACTGATCAGATAACAATCAAATCAAAATCAACAGTTTTAATATGACAGTGTGAGATTAAATCAAATAAAAAAATTTATGATAAATAAGATCTTAATTTTTTTTTTTATGTATCATTTAAAAATAAATTAATGTGTCAGTGATACATGATTTTTTTTAAATAAAAAGATTATTGAGTCGGTGGACATTATTCTTATTTTTAATTTTACATTAAAAAAAAATAATAAAGTTTTACATTTTAAATAAACATATCCCAGCCGGCACAGGCACGTACAGAAAACGTACAATGTACGTTCAATTTGCGTCTTGGACGTCCTGGAACTATTTCGGAACCAATTAAAATATTTCAGACTTGCGTAGGACGTTTGAAAGACGTCTTAATTACATTCAGAAAGCGTGATGAATTATAATAAAAATACTGGACAAACAAGCAACTAAACAAAATTACAATTCCCGGTTTATAATAACTTATTATTTTTTAAATTTTTATGGTTAACTATGCGCAGTTTAGTTGTTAAACCCAACGACATTTTTTTTTATCTCAAATTAAAACTAATACCATGGAAATGTTAATATCCAAAGGTTTCACAAGGAGTTGCTTAAAGTCAATTTAATAGTAAGTTTTAATTATCATTGTAATGATAATTAATAAGTTAAACCTATAGGTTTAACAGACTTTTACGAAGATATTGTAAATAATTTTTTTTTAATTTTATATTTAAAAACACATTAACTAAATATTTGGTCACCATCATCATAATCTTGTAAAATATCATATAGTTAATATATAGTATACATATTGTTTTACAAGCTGATGATGGTGACCCAGTGAAAAGTATATATATATATATATATATATATATATATATATATATATATATATATATATATATATATATATATATATATATATATATATATATTATATATATATATATATATATATATATATATATATATATACATATTTATTTATTTATTATAGCTATATTAAATATATAAATGTATGATATGATTAAAATGAATATCTAATATATACTAAATAGTAGGATATATATAGTTACTATATAGTATTTTATATATAGTAGAAATGTGTGCCACAGAGTACTTCCAAGATTCATTGAATACAAATGTTCATATAGCTTCAGAATTTCAAACTGATATGGATTCAATTTCAGATTCAGAAAACCTAATTGAAGATGCAGATGATTCAGATAAAGTGTTATCAGAGGAATATGAAAAACATAAGTCACTAACACATTTAAATCTGAGGTTAGATGCGTGTGCAACTGAAAATAAATGGAGTTGTGAATCGATTAACCAGTTATTATGTATTCTTAGAGAAACAGGATTAAATCTTCCGAAAGATGCCCGAACACTATTAAACTCTCCAAGAAAAATAGTAACTCAAAATAAATGTGGTGGCGAATATGCATACTTTGGAATTAAGAGTGAAGTTACAAGAATGTTAACATATTAAACTGTTAAAAATGATTTTTTGATCAATTTACTTGTAAATATTGATGACCTTCCTCAAACATACTAAGAATAGGCCATAGCTAAACAGTAGATGACTCTTCGGTCATCTACTGTTTAGCTATGGCCTATTCTTAGTATGTTTGAGGGTTCAGACGTTTTTATTATTGGAATTTTTTGTTGAAATTGTAAACCTGACCCTTTGGTAGATTTCCTATCAGATTTTGTGAAGGAATGGATGGAAATTAAAGAAGGTGGAATTGATTTTGATGGAGTTCATATTAGTTTAACAATTAAAGTTTTTATTTGTGATGTTCCAGCTAGAGCCTATTTAAAGAGTGTTGTAAGCCACACTGGCTACAACTCTTGTGAAATGTGTTGTGTGCATGGCTCGCATAACGGAAGAGTTGTTTTCAATGATGAAATTGATTTCAATTTGAATTTCGAGTTGACTTTCCAAAACTATGGCTATCTTGATCATCAAAAAGCTGTTTCTCCACTTGTGAATATTGGGATTCCCTGTATTAATTCTTTTGTTTTAGATTATATGTATTCGGTTTGTTTGGGTGTTACAAAGTGTATCTTAAAATATTTACTGAAAGGGCCTGTTGGAAAAATATCTGCATCCCAAATAGCTGAAATTTCCAGAAAATTAACTTGTTTAAATGGAAGTATGCCGAGTGAATTTGCTCGTCAACCAAGAAGTCTTCAATTTCTAGATCGTTGGAAAGCTACAGAGTTTTGGCAGTTTTTGATATATTTAGGTCCTGTTGTATTAAAGCGTGTTGTATCTGAACAGATATATGAGCATTTTCTTCTGTTAAGCACTTCTGTTGGTATTATGTTGACATCTAATGACCAGTTTCGCAACAACCACTTAGTTTACGCTCGCAGTATGATGGCACATTTTGTTTATTCATGTAAGTATATTTACCGAGAAATTTTTACTGTATATAATGTACATAACCTACTTAATTTAGCTGATGATTGTATTAATCGTTGCTACTCACTTAAGTTAAATTTTTAAATGGAAAACAAGAAATACTGTTAAGTTAACAGTATTTCTTGCTTTCCATTTAAAAATTTTCTTCAAAGACTAAAGCAGTCAGTTAACAACTCAATTAACCCTATTGTACAAGTGTGTAAAAGACAAGTAGAATTTAAAAATTTTTTTAAACATGTTCCACATAAGTCTTTATTTACAAAAATATCGAAAAGTAAAAAAGACAGATGCTTCCTTCTTACTGACTATTCAGTTGCTTTTGTGACAGAAAATGAAAATAATGAAACTTTTCATTGTGATGTTATCAATCAAAGGTATCTTTTTAATTTATATGTCAAACCAGTTCCATCATTAAGGTTTAATATGGCACTGTTAGTGGAAGAAAATTACGGAAAAGTTGAAAAAAAACTCATTTCCAAAAGTGACTTGAAAAAGTTTGTCTTCGAGAATGCAAGGGGCTCGCCATATTTCCTGTTTTGCACGAAGCGGAAACTGAAAAGTTCATTTATGTTGAACAAATTTATCTGTAGTTGTAAATTTTATAGTTTTTTTGTTTCTTATTTACTCATATTAGCATATTTCTTTATTATATATATATATACATATATAATACATATATATATATCTACATCTGCATGTATAGGTAAGCAAAACGTGATAAAATTGCTTACCTTTCTTTTAGTAACATTTAGTAGAAAAAGAAGAGGGAAAAGGAAGAATAATAAAAATAAATTGATCCCTGCCCCAACCCAAACCCTTCGATGTGTTATCAACTCCCTTGCGAGTTCTCCCTAAATCAGTCGATGTATGTACTGAAGCCCTCGCTTATCCCTAAATCAGCGTGACGTCATATTGCTGACTAATGTCTGCAATATCAGTTATTTAATTATTGTTGAAATGTGTATATATATATATATATATATATATATATATATATATATATATATATATATATATATATATATATATATATATATATAATATTGCCTTGGGTTTTTAGTTTTATTAGACTTATTTGATTTATTAGTTTCAGTGTTGAAACTATACTTTATATAATAAATATATCATAAATATATCATAAAAAGTTTTTGTTGTTGTTGTTAATATTTAATTAAGTGTGTGAAAGCAACATGAACTATTATTCTAAACTTTCTTATGTTATTTTTTTTTTCTTTTCACAGAGGCCATGCTCAAGTATGCTGGAAATGAAATAGAAAAGTACATTGGTAATGTCCTAAAAAGAGCGCCGGACAGAAAAGGCGGCGGTGGTCGTGGGAAAGGAAGCAGCGAAAATGACAGTTTTGAAGACAATTTTTTAAATCTGTAATCTGAAATATTTTGTAGATAATGTATACTTTAAATTGTGTATTCTATTGGTTTATTTAGGCGAAACTGTTCCCGTTTCTATTATGTTTTCAACTTTATCATCCTGACCCTAGACCCTTTAATTATCTGTTTATCTAATTATCTAGAATTTAATCAGAACTACTATATATAGTAGTTCTGATTAAATTCCAGATAATTAAAGGGTCGTGGGTCACTATAGTAGTTCTACTATACACTATAGTGTATAGTAGAACTACTATAGTGACTCACGCCCATATAGTAAACTATAGTAGTTCTGATTAAATTTCATATGCGTACGAAATTTCGTACGCATATGGAATTTAAATAGAACTACTATAGAACGCGCGCTTAATTCCAGAAAATTGAATTTAAAAGGAACGTCTTACTTAGGTCTCTATAGGACGTCTTTTGAACGTCCGAATAAGACGTCCTTGAGCGTCTATACATTGCTGTGTTTTGAACGCGTCTAAGACGTTCCGTCTGAACGTTCATTGTACGTTTTTTGAACGTCCCCGTGCCGGCTGGGATGCATAATAAATTGTATTTATCATTATTGTTTTGATTTAAAAATAGTTAATAATATTTTTATTATTTAAAAAAATATTAAACTTTCTATTCATTAAAGAATCCAGATAACTTTTAGTTAAATTATCCATTTATCTAATATAATAATGAAAATCAAAATAACACGATATTACAATTTTTTTTAATAAATTGCCCCTCTGTCCGCTCCCGTATTCCGCTTAGCGAAAAACAACAACAGAAAAACCGAATTTAGGTACCAAAAGTTCTAAACTAATTACACTATCTGCTACCAATTATTTTTTGCTGATTTTTGGCAGGTGCAAAGAAAATAGATGTAAAAAATAGGTTAACTTGCAAAAAAAGCGGGATCAACATTCCTTCAACAACAAATTATTGTGAGAACAGGGACACAATTTTCATGTAAATTTGTCAGTAAAATAATCCATGAAAAAGTATTGTAACCATAAATAAATATCATACAAAAATCAAGTTCAACCTTTCTTCTTTATAAAAATAATTTATGTTTATATATGCTTCTAATAAAAAACACATTTAAAAACGTTTGCCTATGGCTACCTAAAAAAAGTGTTATACGTAATATAACACATTTTAAACTATCTGCTACCAATTATTTTTCGTTGAAATTAGGCATGTACATAGGAAATACATATATAAATGTGTTAGAAAAAGAGAAAAAGCGGGATCAAAATTTCTTCAACTACAAATTAATGTGAGTACATCAACTAAATATTCTAGAGCAAAATAATCCATGAAAAAGTTCAGTAACCATACATAAAAGTCTTTAAATAATCAAGATTAACTTTTCTTTTTTCAAAAAAGTATCTATGTGAATACATGTTTCTAAAAAGAAACTCCACAAAACTTCGTCTACCTCACGCTGCCTAAAAAGAAGTGAAAAAAACGAGTCACAAAATTTTAGCACAAAAATCGGTTCCGTAAATCGCGATTTCCGCGTACCTACATTAAAGTGAATTTTAGAGCTATTTACAAACAATCTTTTAGACATTTATCTAACTGCCATTTTACTTTGCTAAAATTGCTACCTTAATTTGCTCTAGAAGTATTAGTATTTTAATTCATTAATTACATACACATATAGTTATAAAGTTAAAAATAGTACTTACTAAGTTTTTATGTACTTTTATTTTTAGTCAAAACAAACACGCGTTTATATATACTTGTATTTTAAGTCAAACCAAACACGCGCTAATTTAACGGAAGTTTTTCAACAAGTTTGAAGAAATCGGAAAACTAGATGGAAAAATCACTCATCTATAAATTCTAATTAAATATCAATGCCATTGGTTAGAAACCCAAGTAATGTTGAGAAAAGTTCCCTGATTGGTTAGTTATTATCTATGATGATTTAATATCCCTCTCACTTAATACAATAACATTAAGCATTTTATTATATTAACGGAGTAAATGGGGCTTAATGCCCCGCTTTACTTTTTAGTAATGATATTTTGTGTTTTGTGTAATATATATATATATATATATATATATATATATATATATATATATATATATATATATATATATATATATATATATATATATATATATATTACACAAAATATCATTACTATTCTATAAAATACATAGCAAAACGACTTGTTGCAATTTTGATATCTTTTGTTAAAATTCATTCATTATACTGGCAACTTATCTACACTTAATAACTAAACTCAATTTTCTTTTATTTAAAAACTGCATAGATTATAGACTATAGATCATAGGGTATAGAATATAGAAAAATGGAAAATATCTTTAAACGATAAATAACCAACAACCAAAATTAATAATATCAAAATAATCAACTAAAACAAGCAGACGTATTTAACTAACCGAGTTAGCACATAATATTTTGTGCGCTAAGTTTATACATAAATTTATATACGTCAAAGTACGTCTAAATATGGAAGTCCTGATAACTTCTTAATGTAGACGTCACTAGGACGTCCTTACAAAGACACCTTTACCAGATGTTAGAACGTCCTAATTTGGTCTAAGACGTCGTGACCTAGTTAAGACGTCCGTAAGACGTCTGATTGATGTCTGTATTCGCTGGGGACCTAGTTAAGACGTCCGTAAGACGTCTAATTGACGGCTGTGCCCCTGGGAACTTGTATGGACATTGGTTGATTTCAAGGATTACAAGTTTGTTTATATACTTTTCTGCGGTGTTAAAATTCTATATGTAATAACATCTGGTTAAAATAATGCGTTATTAGTAAATATGTTTTTCCAGATGTAGTTACATCCGTAAAAAATCTTATATGTAACTACATCTGGTTAAAATAATGCTTTATTAGTTAATTTATTTTCCAGATGTAGTTACATAATGTAACTACACTTGGAAAATAAATTAATTAATAATGCATTATTTTAAGCAGATGTAGTTACATATATTTAATAATACATCGTTAAATAATTAAATAATACATCGTTAAATTTGATGCATTATTTAATTATTTAATATATTAAATAACTAAATAATTATTTAATATATTCATATATTAAATAATTAGATATATTACTTAATATATTAATAATTTATAATAATAATAAATAATAATAATTTGATGTATTATTTAATTATTTAATATATTAAATAATTAAGTAATACATCGTTGAATTTTGATGATATTGGACAGATGTTGTTAAAGTAAAAGAAAAATAAAGATGATCTAATAATATGATAAAACTTTATTTTAAGGAAAAGTAAGAGACTTTATTCCATCTGATCTACTTTACTTTACTGATCTAAATCTTAGACAACAGCGATTTTCAGAAAGCCATATAATTAAATGAACTTATGTAAATAAAACATTTATAAAAAAAAACATGGTTTTTAAATCTTGCAATTAATTTGGGTTTAAATAGACGGTTAACAAAAAATTTCAGAAACTTTTGTTTTTAAGTTAGAAAAAAAAACATTCATCATCAAAAAAAACATTCATCATTTAGCTTAAAAACTAAAACTTAATTCAGAAAAAATAAATCAAGCGCTGGAAAGTTTTACGTTTACTTATTTTTAATGACGCATTTCTTTCTAATTCTACAAAAATGGCGTCTTTAAAGCGGTTTAATAATGTCGGTTTTTAAACTTATTTTTCAAATAAGATAGCTACAAGTTAACTTTTTATTTTTTTATTTTTAAGTACTTTTTTTCTTATAAACTATAAACTCCAGGTTGAATTGACTTAACACAAAAAATTTCTGGTACTCACTCTTGGTACTGTTCTTCGTAAAGTTATACTGACTAAAAAGTTGTCAGAAAAGAAAGTGTACCCATTGGATGATTTGGTTAGCAAAACAAGATTAAAATTTGTTAAACAATGGAAAAATGCAAACTCAGACATTTCATCTCCAGTTATTTTTACAGATAAGTCCATTGACAGAAAGATCAAAAAAGTTTATAATGATGTTAAGGATATTTGCAATTTTATTCTGCAATGAATCATATTGTCTGGGATATGAAAAAAAAGTTCGTATCAATTGTAAATGTAAAAAGTCAATATAAACTCCTATAATAGAGTTAGAATTTATTCACTCGCAGAGAAAAAAAGTGGGAGAGCAAGCTCAAACTTTGATCAAAAGACTACATAGAGATTAAAAGGAAGGGAAAGGCAATTTAGCAAATTAGTAAGAAAGGACAGAACTTGAAGTAGTTTAAAATAAAGGAGATGATAAATAGTAGACGTTTAAAAAGAACCTATGATATGGTTTTGTAAACAAGTAATGATAAAAAATAGTGTTTTAAAAGTGAGCTTGAATGTTCTAATTACACAAAACATATTGATTTATTAAACAGAAGTAATGATTTCAAAGTAAATTTAAATTATATAAAGATTCATAATATTTTCTTTTTGATAGAAGAAGTGACAAAACCAATTTAATGAAATTTAATAAAGAATACAAAAAATCTTATCCTCTAATTGAAAAAGATCACTATATTTTCACTGATGAATATGGTAAATATGTAAAAAATCAAAAATTAAGCCTGCTGAACATGTAGCAAATAAAATATTTCTATGGTCTACTTGGTATTTTGATGAAGATAGCTTAAAGTTTATTGGTTGTGATAGCACAGCTGTAAATACAGGTCATAATGGAGATGTTATCCATTGTTTAGAGATTAAATTAGAAAGAAAGTTAGAATGACTAATATTTTCTCTTCACACAAATGAACTTTCCTTTTGGCATAGAAATATGAAAATAAATAGAAGAGCTTGATCGTATGGCAGCCTCAAAGACAGGGTTGATAAATACCAATTGGTAAGTTGCTTTCTAAGATTATTGTAATGGAAAGAAATTACAGTTTTAAGTCAATCTATAGGTCCTGCTGTAATTGAACTTGGTGAGGAAGTTATAAAAAAGTTACCTTTATATCAGAAATATGCTTAAAAATAGTAATTTCAGAAATATGCTTATAAAACAGTAGTTTCAAGAACTTTTACTGAAGGTTCGGCTAATCAAAAACCAAGCACTATAGTCAATTAAAGTGGCTCAACACCTTGGTTCTTCCTTACTTTTATTGTGGGTATCCAAGCATGGGTTAGAAGAAGATGACCTATGAAACCTAGATTTAGTTGTTAAATTTTCAGTATTAGTATACTTTCCAATGTGTTTCAGTTAGGGCACTGCACATCTTGAACCAGCTCACCCTTTTAAGATGAAAATGTAAAAAAAGTTATTGAAAAATATATGAGATGATCAGCATGGAATTCTGATTCCAAAATCTTATTGCTAATATTAATTGCAGCCAAAGTACTTATATTGTAACATGGAAAAATCAATTTTTCCATATTAAAATATAAGTATTTTTTATAAAAAATTTCAGTTTATAAACCCTAGCTAATATTTTTACAAAACACGCATTTAAATCTATTTAATTTCAGTGTAGCTTGCGGTCAAA
This sequence comes from Hydra vulgaris, assembly GCF_038396675.1. Lineage (NCBI taxonomy): Eukaryota > Metazoa > Cnidaria > Hydrozoa > Anthoathecata > Hydridae > Hydra > Hydra vulgaris. The sequence continues at coordinate 31,103,739 of NC_088928.1, forward strand.
TTTACATTTTCTAACAGATGTTATATCAATTTCAATTGGATTTAATATGCTGGTTTAAGGTTTATAATTTGGTGAGAAGTAAACCAAAAGCTAATTTTTGTCTAATCTAGTAGACGAATTTTAAAGCCTGTTTACACTAAAAGATTTCGCTTTTATTGGTGACTAAAATAATTATTTTTTAATTTTCAAGGCCGATTTTAATTTTTTAATTTTGAGTTGTAAAGTTTTTGTTGATATCAAGTAAAAATTAATGAGCGGGTAAATATAAATTAAATAAATTTTAGAAAATTAATAAATGTCTTCTCCCCCTCCCCCCATCGTTTATTAAGGACTCGAGAGTATAAATATTTTATTAAAATAAGAAATTTTTTTAGGTAATTGCAACTCTTGAAACTGTCTTTGGTTTTGAGAAACGAGTTGGATTAATCCATGCAAGAGCAGAAAATAGATCGGTAATGCCTCGTTTTAACAGCAAGAAGAACCTCATTTAATTTTAGCATATGTTTTTCATACCTCTAATAGAATTAATTATTTAGATTGAGAATTGAGTCTCATTTTTTCTCGTTAACTTTTATATTTTAAAATAAAAGTTAACGGGCATTTATAAAACCAAGTAGGCGTACAAAAGGGCTGTGTGAAGGAAAGAGATTTAAGAACCTCTCTAAATATTTTTTTTCTTAACTTTTCTTTATTTACTGACATAAAAAGACGTTTTTAAGATAATATATCGTCGGTATACTAGGGAAATGCACCAAGTCCAAAAACATCATTTTGAGATAATGAACAAATAAGTTTTGTGTAATAGTTAAAAATAAAAAATCTTAATAACTTATTAATAACTGATTTATTAAATTTGTGTGGTATATCAAACGATAGAGAACTTAAAATACTAAATAGTGGTCTATGTAACTCCATCCTGCTAAAACTGGACTTAGTGCATTTCCCTTGTATACCGATGGTATATAGGATAATTTTAGACAACCGATTTCGGTTCATTCCTCAAATGAGTCAAATTTTGAAAACTCAAGGTCAATTTTGCTAATGTTGTCATTAATTTCACAAATTTATTTGTTTTCCCTTAAAGTAGGGTCGATTAGGGTAATATCAGAAAGATGCGATTGTCAGAAACATGCGATCCGTTTAATAAACTTTGCGGATCGATACACTCATTCCAAACCACTTTTTATTGAAATGAAAGTTCTCAATATTTAAAAGCTTAATGCTTTTAATGTTTTGTGCTTTATGTATATGTGGAAAAATGATATATCTTTTCCCGATTTTAAAGATCTTTTTTGTTTGAAACCAATAAATATACACTTAGAAGCAATAATATTATACATGAGCCCTTTTGTCGAACCAAATTTAATCAGTTTTGTATTGCATAACGTACACCCTATCTTTAGAATAAAATTGCTTTGTCCAATTTCGGCAAGGATTTGACTTTTCCCATTTTCAAATATAAACTGAAAAATTTAATTATCTTAATGGGGATGATGTAAAGTCGGGTTTTTTTAATTGCAATTTTATATTTTCTTTAGAACTTTTGTTGTTAATTATGTTTTATTTTGTTAATTATGTTTTGATGTAGTTTATATACACACGCTTGTAAAAGGTTCTGATGATAATTTCAGTACGATCTTCTTTCAGAAATCTTGTTTGTGTTTGTGAAAGTAATTTATTTACTGTGACAACAAATGTAAACAAAAAAACAAAATATGAGCACCTTGGCAATATTAGCATACTTAAAGATTTCTTAGATGTAAGCAGTGAAGTTAAAGTTGCTTTTTAATTTTTGAATCGATTTTATGTGAAGATAACAGGAATCAGCGCAATTAGCGGAAATTTATATGCAGTAATTAGCGGCTATCTAATTAAACGCTGTTAAATTTTTTGCGTTGTTAAAATAATATCATCACGCATGAATAAATCTGTGGCGCGAAATTTTGGTGCTAAAATAATAAAACTAATTTTTTCAGAAAAAAAAATATTGTTTTTCAAACTAAAAATCCAATGTATTTTTGTTTGAAAAACAATGCATAGAAACATTAAGTTTTGACTTTATTTAAAGATACCAACTTTGTGTAATATGAGCATGCTCATATTACCGCATGTTTTTCATTAAAATTACCTAGTTTAAAGTCCTAAAATACAGCGGTTTTAAGGTGGTAGTCTACCTTAAAATACGAAAATTTTCAAAATTTCAAGTTGTACTGTTTTACCCAATATCATAAACGTAGAAAATGATGGTGATATTTGTTTTTCAAAAAAATATTTACAACTTACATGATTTTATCATTAGGTATAGGTGGTATAATTTTTTAAAATAAAAATCGCATAAATTTTGCGATTTCAAAAAAAAAAAAAAATTAAAATCGTATCTTTAAAAAAATTTAAAAAACGAAGCCTTCCTGAACTTGTTTTAATCATTGGTAAGCATCTAAAAGTAATCCAGGACATCCACATGTAGTTTTAAAGTATAACCGAAAGTATAACTCGAAATATATTCGAAAAGATTTAATAGACGCATGCTTTTGCTGCTGGCAGATATATTTTGTATTTATATATTATTATAGTTCTTAATTTAGGGGAGATGGGGGCACCTTGATCTGTGGGGCAGCTTGATCTTTTTGCGCTACATCATCTATTTATAATTATATCTGCGTGACGTCATAAGTTGCTATCCGCATAGACTTCCGGCTATTTATTTTCGTTGTTGTTTTGCAAAAAAAATAGTTTTACAAATTTTAAGAAATAAAAGTTTGATTTTCGCGATAAAAGGTAAATTTGATGAACATAAGAATTATTCTATATTTTTGTTTCTATGTTAAATATTTGTAAAATATCAACTGGAGTCCCTATGTGTTTTATTGACCTATATTTTATGGAATGATTTTGGCGTCGCATGTTATTTATAGGCGAGATACAGCCATTATTACATGATGTATACCTATAGGGGTTCCTTGATCTCTCTAACATGGGGCTGGTTGATCTGAGGATCAAGGTGCCCCATACTAAAATTATAATAATACATGTTTAATTTGATCTGGTTTTTGTGTATTTGATTACATTAAAATAACTATTGAAATGCATTCATTGCACGAAGAACTAATATTTTTATTTGCTAGATAAATAAAATTAATAATATTTAGATAAAAAGGTAAAATTATTCTATAAAAATATAGTAATAATACTCGATTTAAATTTGTTGAATTTTTGATAGACATTAATTTGTATCATATTGCATCAAATTCCTAAAAATGTTTTTGAATTTGTTTTCAATAATTTAGATTTGGTATTGACTGAAAATGGTAAGAGGTAGAATTCGAAAGACAGATAGAGGAATGATACCTCCAGAAACAATGAGAGCCGCTGTAAATGAAGTTTTATTGAAAAACAGGCCTAACAACCAAGTTGCTCGAGAGTTTGGTGTCGATCGTATGACATTGAAAAGATATGTTAAAAAGCAACGGCTTAATCCGGATATTACATTTAAACCGAGATTTAATACACGACAGGTCTTTACAGAAGAAGAGGAAGATTCGTTATCAAATTATTTGCTTCAAGCGTCGAAGATGAACTATGGCCTTTCAACAAAAACAACTCGCCAATTAGCATATGAAATGGCTGTTGCTAATAATAAATTTGCCCGGATTTATGGATCAAGAACAAAACGGCAGGCATCGATTGGGTACAGAGCTTTATGAAAAGAAAACCAGAATTATCTCTACGAGCACCAGAAGCCACCAGCTTTGCAAGAGCGACAGCATTCAACAGATTCACTGTTAGTAAATTTTTTCGGAATCTCCGGGAAGTGCGGGAACGTCATTAGTTTGGTCCAGAAAGCATTTACAATGTAGACGAAACGGGACTAACAACCGTACAAAAACCTGTCAAAGTTATTGCTAGTAAAGGTGTCAAACAAGTAGGTAGTATAACATCGGCAGAAAGAGAAACTCTCGTGACAGCTTGCTGTGCTGTAAATGCGATCGGCAATTCGATACCACCACTGTTCGTTTTTCCGAGGGTGAAGTTTCGGGATTTTATGATCAAATATGGCCCATCTGGATGCGTAGGATTTGCTAATTCATCTGGTTGGATGACATCAGAGATCTTTGTCGAATGGTTAAAACATTTCATCAAACATTCGCACTGTTCGAAAGAGTCCAAAGTTCTTCTTGTGTTAGACAACCACGAGAGTCATGCGAGATTTGGCGAGAGAAAATGGTATAACTATGCTTAGTTTTCCACTATACTGTAGTCACAAGCTGCAACCGTTGGACAGATCTGTGTATGGGCCTCTGAAGAGGTATTACAATGCGGCATGTGGCAATTGGCTAGTCAGCAGTCCGAGACCGGTGACTATTTATGACATTGTTCCGATTGTGTGTGAAGCATATGGCAAAGCTTTTACTTTTAACAGCAATCCGGAATGTCATAACACCTGAAATTCTGAGACCCTTTCCGAAGGTTCCAGCCAGAAAAAAACGATTTAAAAGTAGTACAAAAAACAAGAACTTTGACAGAAACTCCTGTTCGAAATGAGATTTGTTTAAAGAAAAAAATAAAACAAAAAAACCGACCAAAAAAAAAGTTTCAACTGTTCAGAAAAATTTAAAAAAGACCACAACAAAACCTAAAACAAAAAGTGCTCCTACAAGACTTCAGTTTGAAGAATTCGATGATGAGTTTGAGGAAGAGTTGAAACTTCGAAAGATAAAACGTATCAAGAAAAAAAATGCTACAAGTGCAGCCGTTGAAGACGATGAGCCAATGGATTTTTCCGATGATTCTGATAATATTGATGGCCTACCACCGCTTGAAAGTGATGACAGTGAAAATGATCTTGACGTAATATCTTCTCAACAGATAGTTGAATCATCAGACCTGAACTTCGACTTTGATGCACTGAATGTGGAGGATTTTGTTCTCGTTAAATTTGATACCAAAAAGAAAACGATTCATTATATTGGACAAATCTGTGAAGAAGAAAAAGTGCAAATGCTCAAATATTTGAAAAGAGAAAATTTAAAATCATATAAATTCATCTCTGTCAGTGAGCAATTATACGAGTTTATCAGAGATGATATCGTCTGCAAGCTTCCCGATCCAATGCAGCATGGTGGCACGGCTCGTGTCGGTCGATATTTGATTTTCGACTTTGATTTTTCAGTTTTTGCAAACATTTCTTAAGATTTCTGATGAAAAAACTGTTGCACTAAACTTTAAATGTGAACCTCTCAGCAGAAATGTGCAGAACTATGTTTTTATTTATGCTTTATTGCCAACATTTTATTGATTTTGTAAAAAACTGTTTATAGTAATCAAGGTGCCTCATATACGGGGCACCATGATCCTTTGTAGGTGATGTTATAAAGTTGAGTTTTAGCTTACTAAATATTATTTGTATTAAAATTAGCTTGTTGATTTGAATAAAGAAATAAATGTTCTTTTTAAAATATTGAAAATAGTAGTGTTGTCTGCAATGGTTTTTAAGTAATCAACCATAAACCCTGAAAAGGATCAAGGTGCCCCCATCTCCCCTACTATAATTTATTTGATTCGTGCTAGAAGTCCTACTTGTGTATTCAGTTAGATGGTTATGATTATTATTCAAATTTAGAAAAAAATAATAAGTATGGACAATAAAAAACTTGATGCTGGAAAAAGACGAAAGACAGGAGGATCAAGAATTTTCAAAAAACGACGTTTTCACGGCAAAAGTTTTTTTAAAGCTCCTGAACCCAACATTGACTCGTAAAATAGTCTTGTTAATAACATACCTTCAACAAGTAATTTAAATGCTTCAACTTCATCAAAGAAACTTACATTATTAAATCATAAAGCAACAACAGTATCAACAACAAGAACTTCATTACCTAATAACAAATCGAATTTTCCACACTGTTACATCATGTTAGATAGCTTTGTTTTAAAAAGTAGCACATAGCAATTTCATCATAGATGAAATTGCTATGTGCCCTGAATGTCAATCGAGGAGTATTGAACTTTCTACAGATTTATCAAGAAAGAAAGGACTGTCTGTTTTATTAGAGTTTACATGTACAGCCTCAGTCTGCTCATGGAGTAAAAGGGTTTACACTAGCCAAGAAATTGATGATGAATCTCGTGGGCAATATCAATCGGATGTAAATATGAGATCCATAATTGCTATGAGGGAAATAGGAAAGGGGCATGTTGCTTTAACAACCTTTTGTGGTTTTATGAATTTACCTCCACCAATGCATAGAACAACATTTCATGATATTCAAAGGAATATATTAGTGGCTTACAAGCAAATTGCTCTAAACTTTATGAATAAAGCAGCTGTTGAGATTAAGCAAGGTCTTGGAGAGAACAAGACAGATATTACAGTTTCATGTGATGGCACCTGGCAAAAGTGAGGATTCTCTTCTTTAAATGGTGGTGTAACTATAATTTCAAGCGATACTGGAAAATGCATTGACTACCGCATTAAATCTAAAGTATGCCATCAATGTGATAAATGGGAAACAAAAAAAGGCACTGATGAATATGATGAGTTTCTTAGTACACATGAATGTAGCATTAACCATAAGGGCTCATCAGGCGCAATCGAGGCAGCTGGAATTGTTGAATGTTTTACATCATCAGAGTCAGACAGAAATTTACGTTACGCTTATTATATTGGTGACGGTGACTCAAAATCTTATCTAGAAGTGCGCCACACTTGTGGAATAAACTTGTTTTGCCAAATTTTGATTTTTATCTAACTAATTCTCTTCATCTTTTTAAAAAAAAGCAAAAAATTTTATCCTTTCTCAAGATAACATTTTACAATATTACTAATCACTTGAAAAAATTTAGTTTCTTGTTATTTTAACTTAAGCTACCCACTATTAAAAGTCTAAAAAAAAAAAAATTTTTTTCTTTCTTTTTTTGGTTTTACCCTTTATAAACAATAAAATATATAACAATGAAAAAAAAATTTATAAGTTTGCCCTTATTTTGTTCCTTAAAAAGGGGTAAACATCCAAAAGTTCCTTAGCAACGGCCTTAATGACAGTTGGAATTTTTTTTCTCCAGAACTAATATGCACTTTTTCTCCATATTTTTACTGTACTTTAACCAAGTTCTTATCTACACCGTTAAGTTTTTCACGAGCTAAATGACATTGGTCAAAAGTACTAAAATCAGACCATATTTGAATTTGTAGCTTTTTATTTTTTACTTTTTTTTTTCCAATGCGTTTTTCTCCATTTATAGATTTTCTTCCTTCTAACAAAGATATCTATGGTTTTGTTCAATATTTTTCGTTGAAATTTTTTACAGAGATAAAACTTAGTTAGATAAATGTGCTGAGTCAAAAATATATATACTATGGTATCACATTCAAATTAAAATTTGGATCAATGGGGCCATTTTTTAGGGGTTTATACTAAATTATAAATTTCAGAGAATTAAATAAAAATATCAGTTTTATTTTTAACTCAGCACACAGCTCATATAAGAAGCAAGGTTTTTGAAAAGTTTCATTTAATTTGGAAAACTCTGCAACTAGTTATCCTTGTTAGAAAATATGCTATTTTTGAGTTAATTATGCGCATAACTCATGACGTAACATTAAAATTATAAATTTTTTGTAATTTTTTGTCTTATTTGATTCCAATGCAATTGAAATGTTTAAATAAGGTGGGATAAAAGGGTTCATTTAAAGATTTTATTTAAATAGTGGGTAGCCACCTTAACTTGTGAACTTTTTTCTTATTTTTTTCTCACGTTTTGTATCTTATATTGTTTACAATATTTTGCTAGTTTATATTATAGTATACAATATTTAGCTAGTTTATATTATTTACAGTCTAACTCGTGTAAAAGATTAATATATATGTATTCTTCATAATACCTTGCACTTCACAATTATTGTAAATAAAAAAATGTTAAAAAAGATGTAAAAAACTATATGTTTTATTATATTTTATAAGGTCCCGATGACTAGATCCTTGTGATCTTCTTTCGGAAACCTAGTTTATATTGTTAGTCTGCTATATTTATATTTGTAAAAGTATTTTAATAGTTTATTTTATTGTATAACGACTGACTTTGTAAACTGAAATAATTAAAAAAAAAAAAATTGGTGCAGTACTTCACCATTGCTCAGATGCACCTAAATTAGATAGTCGCCACCAAATGTGTCCAAGAACCCCTGAAAGTTGGTGTAAATACCAGTCTGATAAAATAAATGGTACAACCCTATATAAAGAAAAACCAGGGCTACCCATTGTTGTAAGAGACTTAATAAAACCAATTTTTCTTAGTTTAAGTGATGATTTACTAAGTAAGTGTTTGCATGGGCAAACACAAAACAACAATGAATCGTTAAATGGAATTATTTGGAAAAGATGTCCGAAGGATATTTTTGTTGCTAGAGACACATTAGAAATTGGTGTCTCATCTGCAATCATAAATTTTAATGAGGGAATAAATGGAGTTTTAAATGTATTTGCTATGCTAAATATGTATAATGGAAAATTTACGCAAGAGTTTTACACAAATAAAGATTTTGTAAGAGTCGCTAATATGAATCTTAAGTCTACTCCGAAAGTCAAGCTTAAGAAAAAAAGAGCTCAGCGTAAAGGATTTGCAGATGCCAATGAAGAAATGAAAGGAATAGTATTCGAGACTGGTCTTTTTTAAATTATTTTTTTCTACGTTATAATACAATTTTTTTCTACATTATTATATATAGCGTTTTACTAATTTACAATTTACTTATTTATTGCTTTATGTATTTTTATTCTTTTCTTGTTTTTAAAGTGGTTTTTAAACTTTGAAGTCTTAAAAAAACATTTCTAAAGCCAATAATGATTTGAAACAGTTTGTTTTTCAAAAATAATGCTTTGTTAATGCAATTTGTGAGTTTATGGCTTAAATTAGACTAAAAGAGTTGGATTTTATTTTCTGTTTTTCTCAAAATAAGGTTTTTTGAAACGGTGCGATAAATAACTTTTTTCAATTAAATGCTATGGACCTGAAATTTGGTGCATTGATTCTTATATATATAATCTATTAGCTGAATTAAAAAAAATTATTTTAACTTTTTTGGTTCTTTAGTTAATTTGGCTCAAAATCTGTATTTTGGGTCAAAATTTTGCTGCCATTTTGAATTATCATTTAAACAAAAACTTTTTAATATTTTTTTTCCTTAATTCAGTTAATTCAACTTCCTCATTAGACGATGTACAAAAAAATCCAGAACTGTATCTTTAATCGTTCTTGAGTTATTTATCGCAGCGTATATGCCTTTTTTTTGGTCCTGCGGACCAAAAAACAGTGTTCCAAAACCAAATTTAAAAATTTAAATTCCTTAGTTTTGTAAGGTTTTTTATATTGCAGCCAAAAATTGGGTTTTTTTATACAAAATTCTAGGATTTAGGTTTAAAGGTAGACTATCACCTTAATTGCTTTTTAAATAAAAACAAAACAAATAAATTTTTAATATTTTAACGATACTAAGTATCTTGTTGTAATTTAAATTCTAAAAATTTGAATTTTTATCGTTCAATGGTTTGAGTTTAATAAAATAGAAAAAATTACAAACTAATTTTTTTTAGCGGAAAACATACAGTATCGGACAAAACGAGTGCAACCAAATAATGCTAATTTAGTTTCTTTATATAAAAGTGCTGCATTTTTTCAATTTAGAGAAATAACTATGTAACTATTAAGAGACAAAGTTCTTTAAGTTTTATTCATCACTTGTACACGAAAATTCTAGTTTTGTTCATTATTTGTACACGAAAATTAATAAATTAATTGAAAGTTTTAAAAAAAGTTGATTTCCTTCTGGACAAAACAAGTGCAACTCGACAAAATGTTGACCAAGCTGTATTTCGCTATCAATATTTCGTGGCGAATCCTTTGTTGTCGATCACAGCCTTGCATCTTCGAGACATAGATTCTATCAGGTGATCAATGAAACTTTGTGGATTCGCTGCCCAGGCCTTTTGGATTTGTTCAAACGGTTGATCCTTATTACGAACACCTTTACGATTAATTCTGCGGTTGACGATCTCCCACAGCTTCTCGATAGGGTTGAGATCCGGAGATTAAGGCGGCCAATCCATCACCGATAGGTGGTTGTCTTGAAAGCACTGCTTGACTACTTTTGCAGTGTGTTTCGGATTGTTGTCTTGCTGAAAAACCCATTTTATTGGCATATTCCATTCAGCATGAGGTAACATAACATCTTTCAATATATTTTTATACATGAAACGGTCCATTATTCCATCGTTTCGATGTATTGGACCTAGACCATTAGCAGAAAAACACCCCCAGACCATTACATTGTCTCCACCATGCTTTACGGTCTTATGGCAGTAACGTAAATCGAGGCGTTTTCCAGCCGGTCGACGTACACGGCAAATGCCATCGCTCACGGCAAATACCAATGATGTTGAGCTTCGATTCATCACTGAACAAGACAGTTCGCCATTTCTGCACATTCCAGTCAATATGAGATGTAGCAAACAGGAGTCTTTTCTTCTGGTTTTTTAAGTGTAATCAGCGGTTTCTTTGCAGGGCGTCGAGAAAACAATCCGGCTTCAACAGCACGTCGTCTGATTGTTCGGTCCGATACAGGCAATTCTAATTGCTTTTGTATCTCGACTGATGATATCCAGGGATCCTTCTTGACGGATCTGACGATCATAGAATCCTCTCTAGAAATGGTGGAACGCGGTCTTCCACCTTTTTTATCTGCTGCCAACTTCCCCGTAGAACGATATTTGGAACATAGTCTTGATACGGTCCATTTTTTCACGCGATATTTATCAAATACTTTTTTTGTGACATTCCACTTACGTAATCGCCAATAGTTTTCTTTCTTAGTTCCAATCCAAGACTTTCGGGAGCCATTTTTGTACTTGAAGTCACAAAAATAATAAAAAATAAATAATCATGCTTCTCAAGGCTAACCGTGTTACATTTATCTTGTGATGATACAATAATGCTCTGTGGAACACAACGTCTTTGTTGGATGTGGACTGTATTGATGTAATGAAGCATTTGTTGTATTTCACTTCTTGTATTGATGTTCTTCGATAAAACACTTTGATAAAACTCATTTCGATAAACTGCCTTGATAATACTGACTGATTGACTTCCATATACTGACTGAATTACATGTCGATTTACATGTCTCGTATATAGTAAAATGAACCTGTGTGAACCTGTTCTGGAAGATTCTAGATGCTTCTACTGGAAACTTCTGCGTGCTTCTGGATACTTCCTTTAATTAATAATAAACTTCCGTGACGTTGACACGGACCAGACTTAAGAAAATGAAACAAACCAAAAAAATTCCACTTGTTTTGTCCGCTGCAAAATGGCACTTGTCAACGAAATTCTGCCTGTGTGCTGTCACCTGATTGCTCATGTTATGGCATGCTATGACTCCAGAACTGTTTGCTGTGGTAGCATAGTTCGTTTCGTTTTTAAGACATGTAAAATTAGGAACACTTTTTAGCATTGTTCGATGTTGGTTGCAAATGTTGTCCAATACTGTAGTTTCAACAGTTTCAGTGGCTTAAAATTTGATTACAAGGAATGTTTTGTTAACAAGGAATCGTTATATTACAAAAATTATTTTTAATTGTCAGGTTAGTATTTTTTTACTTTATGTTATTCTTTTGAGCTATTTCAAAGTGCTCATAATACCAAGCAGTCTGGGTAATATGAGCACTTTTGCTACTTTTTTAAAACCTGTTTTTAAGAAAAAATTTCGGATGCCTAAATATCAAAGTGGACACGAGTAAAAATTATTTATCCGCAAAATTTCATGGATCCAGCATAATTTTGAAAAAAATCTTGGAATTATTTCAGTTTTTGCTCATTTACCCTAATCTATTCTTTATCTAAAGGCAAAGCAATTCTAAGGACCGTTTTTGTTAAATTAAGTTGAAAAGTACGGGATGCCCTAATGGGCAGTGTTTATTTAGACACTGCCAATTATTTGATTTAAACCCATGTAAAGAATTAATAAATTATTTCATACAAAACTGTTGTTTTATCCTTTAAGTTCATTACAATATTTCTCAAACTACTTTGTTTGCGTTTGAATTTGAAAAGTATGGGACGCAAAGTTAACAAAACAATCTAAAACCAAGATAATCTTAAAGAAATTCCAATACATTAAACAACAAATTCAAACGCTTAAAACTAAATATCATCTATATCGAGATCATCGTCATCACTTTCTTCTTGTACTGGGTGCGTAACCTTAGCAACATCTTTGAGGACAGCAGCCTCCGAACGATTTGTGTAGACAACCTCGACTTCTTCATTGTCTTCGTCTGATTCTTCATCTGCTGTTTGAAGCCAATCAATAAAGGGTTGAGCTTTAGCGTGAATCATCGTGGAAACTTCTTTTCTCACATACTTTTTAGAAATCTAAATAAAATATTATCAAAACCTGTTAACTTATTTTGGATTATTTAGATTTAATGATCTGATATATAATCCATTATATTTATATAGAATTGAATTATTATAAATAATTAGAATGCTTTTAGATTTCAGTCCAGCTATCATAACGAAGCGATATAAAAAAAATTGTGGCATCAGATTTTTTGCTTCTATTTGACACCTTTTTTAAGGATATTTTTAGGTTTTTAACAATATTATTTTCTCATTTTAGACGAGTTCTATGAATCGCATGAGTAGGAGAAGCATTTTTCTTTAAATCGTTTTAAAAACAATTAAGATTATTTAAGGACATCTTCGATTGTTATCCAATTGTGCACAATTAAATTTTTTTGAAGTTTAAGGGTATCTGGTTAAGGGTTGTAACCATATCAATCCATCTATGTCTAATGTCAAAAAAAAAAAGTAATTTTTTAAAAACTTTTTAGTATTTTAGATATTATTTCTCCGATTAAACATTGCAGTTATTATTTTTCATTTATAAGTTTGTAGAACAAATTTTAGGATATATTATGGCGTGTTGATTTTACATGTGACGATCAACAAAGAATAAGAAACCAAATATATATCTTGTTTTATTATAAATACTTTTATAACAATTTGAAAAATGGAATTACAGTTTTAGTATCGAAAAATCAAGCGAACAAATTAAAAAATAAAAATAAAAGATCGTAAATAATAACAAAAAAAAGTACAAATAAAGAATTTTTGTTCTGATTCTTTAATACTTTTAAAATTACGTTGATTTTTATCAGAAAACCTATTTCGGTATTTTATGTTTAAGAAATAAACTGTAGCAGGCCACACCAGACTTTTTGCTATCTGATGCTTCCAAGAGACCTTGTAATGCATAATGTATGTGCACTAAAATAATCTATGTAATATTCAACTATGATTTAATTTAATATGAAGAAAATATTCATAATTACTTAAAATAGAAAACATTTCTAACAACAATCATAATCAAGAACTACGATAGAAAATTGGCCCCTTAAATTTTTACGATAAATGAAACAAATCAGGACACGCAATTGCAGTATATCATGATATGTAATTATCTAATCAGAACATGTATTTACACATACCAACTTAATTTCTGGACTTGTTATCATTAACAATTGGGAAAACTAAATATTAAAAAGAAAAAAAGATATTCTCTATGTTTGACAAACAAAACTTTGTTGTTATTTGCCCACTCCACTGTTTTTAAGTTAAACTTATTTATAACTTATTTTTAAAATTAAACATTGAATTAATTTTTATTCACAACAGTTAAATAGTTAAAAAAAAAAAAAAAACTTACCTTTGAAGCCCAATCCATTATAACTTCTTCATCAACCAAGTCATTGTCATAAAGAGCTTTTAAAACATGAGCAACTTTTGGCATGAGCAGTTCAGGATAGGATTGGCCAACAATTATTTCAAACGCTCCCATGAAATGTTTCTGAGCTTTATGATTGTTTGCCATAAAGCGCAGGAAAAGAATTCTGTATTTAGGGATTTGGTTAATAATTTTATCATTAAATAGCAACTCTGCTAACGCTAAAACAGCTCGATCTTTGAGATCTAAGCGCTCAGCTTCCGCTAAAATCTCTTTATCAGGTAGATTATCTACACCTTCAACTAGTTTATTCTGTAAATAATAAAAAGGAAATTAAAATATAATCAATACAAATATATCAATCAAAATATAATTTAAAAAATTCATGGCTATACAAACCTTGACAAAAGTGAAAAAAATATCAAATCTTTCTTGTACAGACTTATCTAAATCATTATTATATGTAAGTCCTTTAATTCCTTCTCCAAGTGTACGCATTCTCTGTTGAACAGCTTCTTCACTTGTATCATCACCCCAATCTTCTGTGACAAACTTTTCATGATAAGGTTCATCACTCCAACCATTGAAGCCAGATTCTTCAGTTGGGCTGCTATCACCACTATTATCTTGTTGACCTTTTTCTTTTTGCAATTTTTTCCTATGTAATAAAAGCAACATTAGATTTTTTAACTTAACATTAAATCTAACAATAATTGTAAAACTTACAATTTTTGAGGTGTTGCAGAATCATCAACTGGAGGGTTTTTGAGAATAAATGTAGCTATACGATGCTGCATATCAATTACACTACTGTGCCCACAGGCAGAACAGGTTGATGTAATTTTCTCCTTTTTTGGTTGTACAGACTAAAAATTATATATTATGTATTTGGTGCTTTTCTGATTGTACTTAATTATAACTATTATATCCTAACCTGAAATTAAAGCTTTATAATTTTTACTTACAAATGTTGTTTCAGGATTATCGCACTCTTCACAAAGCACAAATTTCTCAATAAATGTATCTAATATTTCTTGAAGTTTATCACCACTATGTGAACCATTTACAATGTAGCGATCATTTTTCTTATCAATCTGTGTCTGTGCACCAAGCTCACAACCAAAAAACTTTGTTGGGTATGCTGGTGGACGAGCCAATGCTTTGGCAACATCAGCCATATTAACAATGACAGTTTTTATTCCATTCCCTTTTCCTTCAACTTTAGCTATAAGTTTAGGCATCTTGTATCTATAAAATTGGTCCGTGACCTTTCGATTGACATTAACCATGGCCATGATTTATTAATTGTATTATAACTTACCAATGCACTATTTTCGACTAACAAGTTTTGTATATAGACTATAACTGTATACTTACTGCATTTAGCAAAATTGAAAAACTGAAGGTTTTTAGGAAACAAATTTTGTCTCTGGGGGTATATAGTTTTTAATTTTAAATTGGAAATCATGCAAGCACAATTTTGCCAATATTTATATTGGCTTCTATGTTCCAAAATTCTTTTCCAAGTGTTCGACGAAATTTTTGCTGTTTCTTGCAATGAATATAAACTTTTATCTGAAAAAAAAAAAAAATTAAAAAAAATAAATAGACAAACTTCAAATTTTACTCCAAAAACTTGTAAATATATAATAGATATTTAAGAAAATAAATATTGTGAAACCAAAAAAATAAAATTTAAATCTTTAACTTTATTTTTTGCAAGTTTTTCCTCCAAAAAAGTTTTACATTTATAAACAAGTTATACAAAGGGCATTAAACTTAATAAAAAATGTAATAACAATGCTTACATTTTTACATAAATAATAGTACAAATAAATGCCAATTATAAAAATAAAAACTAACAATGATTTGACCTCAAACAATAAGGCAATAAACAAATTTAAATTTTTTTCAAGTTTTTTCAAAACTTAAAAAAAAATTGTTACATGATTTATAAATCTAATGTATAAAAATTACCAGTCAGTATGCGCGCACTTATCAGACAGTATTCACACCCTGTCACTTAACATATGTTGATTTGTGTTAATAACCAAAACCAAATCTAACGTTGCCAATCAATATTGGTTAAGTAAGTGATCAGGGCTAAATTTTGACTGGGACCAGTTTGATAAAAAATAGCCAGAACCCAATTTGTGACGGCGCTGCACTAACATTGATAAACTCTATAGTATATTGTTTTTTTATTCGAAATTTATGTAATATTTTTATATTACATGAATTTCAAAATATTATATATATATATATATATATATATATATACGCACACATGTATATTTATATGACATCACGATAACACAATCATCATAATCATCATCAAGCCTTAGATTTTCCTTTTTACATAGATCCAGGTCGTATTTTAAAATACCGGAAAATTGTTTCAGTAAAGTCTCCTGAAAAATTCTGGAATATTCCCTCATTTTTCTCCTAATTTTGCTTTTAGCTGAGTTTCTTCAAAGTTTTTTTTCAAACTTTACCTAATTTTATAAGAGTGATGAGTGAGAAAGATTAAAAAACAAATATATTACAAAAATATATACCTTAACTTGTATGTATGGAAAACATTTTGGTTATATATAAGTTAAGAAAAATACCCCAGAATTCTGGAAATATCTGGAAAAAGATAATCCATGCTTTTATGCTGTTTCTTTAATATAAACTATCTTAAGCATTTTCTCTTCTTTATTAATGCTCATTCATACTATATGTAATGCACTCTCTTTAAGTTTCCTTACTTCTACCTCAGTCTTTCAAAGGAAGACATGCGATCGCATGCAATTATGACCATGCAAAAAATATTTGTTTTAACGATTTGACCACGACTTTTGACTTATTTTCGAAATTTAAAAATGCGTTACAAAAACTTACTTGAACTTATCTTAAAAAAACTTTATAAAAAAAAAAAATCTTAACGAAAGAGAAAATAAAAATACTTAACTAAAGCAAAAACACACACACAAAAACTTATTAAAATAAAATGCTTAGTCTATTTAATTTACGCATTAAAAAACCACTTCATTTTTTTTAATGTTTAAAGATGAACATTTATCATAAAAAATACATAATTATACAAGTAAAAAAAACAGTTTTTAATACTTATTATAAAAATTTATTAGAAGTGGTTTGTTACTTCATTAAAAAGTGTTTTGATAATATAAAAGTATTCAAGATCAAACTTATTTAGTTGTAATGGCTTTTTAAAACATTTGTCTTTTTTTTTTCCAATGAAACTTTGTTTATATTTTCAAATGTATTAACTTAAATTATTCTTATATTAAAATTCGTTAAAAAGATTTTCGTTGTCGTAGAATGTCATTGTTTATAAAAACAAAATAATATTTTATTTTTAATAACGTTTATTATAAAAAATGCACACTTAAACAATTTATATATTATAAAATCAAAAAAATATATACAACTGCCAATTAAACTTAAAAAAAAACAACCATTATCAGTAAATTGTTACTTTATTTAAAAGTGTTCCACTAACATAAAATAAACATTTGTTCAAAGTTTTGACGTAATTTAGTATACTTAATGTATAATTCAGAATATTTTTCATTCAGCGCGTTTTTAAAATGTTTTTTTAAATAGCCACGGTCAAATTGTCAAAGCAAAATGTAATTTGCCTGGTCATATAATGACGTGCGATTGCACATCTTCCTGTGAATGACTGTACATCTAATATTTTTCCTGAAGTTGCTACCTCTCTACATGCTGACACACAAACCACTTGATTCTTTTCTAACATGTTTATACCCATATATATCCATATTATTTATGCATAAATGTGCCTGCTAAAGCCTACAACTAAAACTTTTTACAGCTTGTGATTCAGACGTTTTTATCAGTCTTAGTGTTATCTAGGATTCTCTTTAATTCTTGGTAAACTATTAAGTGCTAAATAAGCAATTTCTCTATTTTTACCTTCTTTATATAAAAGTTTTAAGATTATTTAATCATTTCTTTTAAACTGCAGTATTAAAACCATTCTGAAAGACCTACACTCTTCATTTAGACTACATTTTTCAAGGTTACTTGAAAAATGATTTAGATATTTAAGACTTGGTCTTACTGTAAGTCTATCTGCAAGGTACTTGGTCTTACTGCAAAATAACAAGCTTACTGACAACCTTCATCTATTTACACTATTTGCTGACAACCAAACTCAGTTGTTTACTACTTACTATCACAATATTGACATTCCTATATTGATGATTAACAAGTAATCGTAAGCAACCGTAAGGTTGCAATTTTTATTGTTATGATCTCTTTCTTTTTTCTACAAATACTGTCATTGCTGTTCAAATAAGACTAAAAATAGTTTGATCATTTTTGGATTTTAGTGATAGTCATTTGATAGTCAACAAAAATATACAATATTTTTATAGTTTATGTAGCTGTTATATGATATGAGCTATTATATGAGTAGTAGAGTTGAAATTCTTTTGAAGCTACTACATGCATGTGTTCTGTGCAAACCTCTGGCACGGCATTAGCTCACCCATAAGTTACTATAACTATGCTTGTGTTCTGTTTGAATATCTAGTTATTTTAGTAATGTTAGTTCAGCTTAAACCTACTAGATGTGTTAAAGTTATTTAAATTTAAAAAAATTCAAATGCCATTGTTTGACAGAAGCAAATTAATATTGCTAGCAAACATGATATTCATGCAAAATATATTTTTAAGTTTTTTATGTTTTTAAAAATTACATAAATGATTTATTAGAAGAAAAATAAAGGTCATGTCTGCTATATTTATAAACATAGTTGTAAAATTGAGAAGAACACATCAAATAAATTTTTTCTTTTAGAGTAATTAGATGTTGTGTTGATTGTAAGAAATATGGGGAAGTGGTCTAAGAGACCATTAAAACTGTAAAGAGTAGAATAATAAAATTCGGAATTTTTTATGAATGCAAGCCTCTGTGCTAAAAATCATTAAAATTTAAGATATTATGGATTTAAGTTCATAATGGACCTCAAATGACCCATTCCTTAAAACATAAAAATGTTTTCCCTAAAACATAAAAATTGCTTAATTTTCTTCTCTTCTTATCAATAATAAAATTATAACTAATAAGTTATCAAAAATAAAAGTACTAAATTCAAAAGGAATTCTTTACCTTTAAACAATGACAACATGTACAGCTTAGCATGAGCAGAAGTAACTGGGGAGTTCTTTTTTTATCTTAAAATAAAAACGATCCGCAAAATTGTCAAATGATATATTTTAAAAATCTTCAAATAACAGTGAAATGATAGTAATACAATTTTTTAATATAAAATAATCGGTTTTAACTTTTAAGAAATAAAAAATTACCTTCTTGTCACAGAAATCGACAACGACAACTGCTCCAGTTAACCCGTGGAATTCACAATTTACACCAAGTTGAATATGGCAATTCGTTTTACTGAAACCAGGTACGAAATAGCAAAAAATGTCGTAAGCAAAAGCAAAAGAGATGTTTGGACTAAAACTACTTTTAGCTTAAATAAATTTGTTATATTTTTTTTAAATTTTATCTATAAAAACAAAAATATAATAAATATAAAAGTATTATTGTTTAAAAACTTGTATTAAGTAAATTTTTTAAACAATTTTTATTGTTATGATATCTCTTTTGTTTACTCGTTTACAAATGAATTTTTGAGTTTTATTATTCTCGTAGTTTTTGACTCGCCAAAGCGAGCGAACTAAGCTCGTAAACCATAAACGATATTTACTTGATTTTTTTTTTGTTATTATTTTTGGTTATGAAATAATAAAATTATTTAGAAAAACGTTTGCGTGTAAAAAACAAAACAAAATTGTTTACAATAACTCCCTTTTAATATAAAGGATAAAAAAAAGTCATTAAATTAAAGTACATTAAATTAATAAAAATAATTATAAAGATCTATAATTTAGCAATTGTCATCTAAATATACTGACAAAAGCCTTAAAAAATAAAGAGCAAAAGATACTAAAGACAAACAAAAAATTAGGATACGGAGTTTAATGTTTACTTAGAAATAACTATTTATCTAGTTAATATATATATATATATATATATATATATATATATATATATATATATATATATATATATATATATATATATATATATATATATATATATATATATATATATATATATATATATATATATATACAGTGCTTTTTTTCTAGAAAAAAAGGTACCGAAACTCTACTTTTTATATATGTAAAAAAAAAAAGCAACAGACATTCCCCACAAGTCGTCAAATGAGCAATGCATTATTGTAGCTGTATTTATTTAAATCTAAACAATAAAATAATCATTGAAAGAAAGTTTTTTTTGAAGTTGATATTACTACAGGTTGAGTTCTTTTAATGCTAATTAAGAAAAT
Organism: Hydra vulgaris; assembly: GCF_038396675.1. NCBI lineage: Eukaryota > Metazoa > Cnidaria > Hydrozoa > Anthoathecata > Hydridae > Hydra > Hydra vulgaris. The sequence continues at coordinate 31,123,911 of NC_088928.1, forward strand.
AAAACAGATGCTAGCTCTTTTCCGAGCTCTTTTCCGAGCTCTTTCCCGGTATTTAAAGCTGTTTACCGTGAACTTAAACATGGTAAACTTATTGCTTTCAATGAAGATGAATTTATAAACAAAAGTATTTCAATTTGAACAAAAGATATTTTATTTTGGCCAAATACAATTCACAAGAGTTTCTCTTTTACAATTTCTGTCGATAATTGTAAAAGAGAAACTCTTGGCTATTGCTTATTTAAAGAAAATTTTGTAATAATGCAAAAGCATCCATAAATTATTTTATTACAAAGTGTTATATTACAGTATAGCGTAAAGTTTGTGTTCTAAAAAATCATTATAAGGCATTATGAGATATTCGGACAATCGTTGCACAGAAACAATAGAATTTCTTAGAAACCCAAATGCTTGCGGAATTGATATTCGAACAAAAAATAATTTGGCATCATAAAAACGAACAAAATAAACTAGAAAATAAATTAAAGAAAATTCTTTTCAAGCAAATTTAGTTTTTACTAATAAACAATTGATTCTGAAACTCAGCGCTGAAATGTTATTTTTAAGACTAGTATTTGTGAATGATAGGGTGGTTTTGGACACATATTTGGAGGGTGGTTCTGGACAACTTAATACATTTGCACATTAAAAATGAGCAATTTTTTCACATAAATAACACAGGTTTAACTCAAATAATATTTTAAATTATCGAGTTTTTTTTTAGTAAGGCTTCTTTTAATGACTAGACATTTTTTATTATCACTATTAGATAGAATACCACGTGCAATGTGAAAAATGGGGAAATGATCAGAAAAATCAGCAATTAAAATAACTGATTCAAAATCAGAATTACCGTAAACCGGTTACTTTGAATAGCGGGGTAATTTTGAATACCAATCTATTTTTTATTTCAAGTTGTAATTATGGCAAGCACTTATATGAATCTGTTCAAACATTAAACATCAAAATGTTAAAAATAGTTTATATTTTGATTATTTAAAGTTTTGCTTTGTTTATTGGTTTTTATTATTCCTTAAAAAACGATTTAAATATTACGGATATTTTTCTCAAAAAAATTAGTCAGAATACTTTGTACACAACCTCAGCTAGTGTAGCAGCTTGTTGTCTAAGTTGCATAATTTTTGTTTATAAATTTATTAGGCATGTAAAATCTAAAGAAGTTTGTTAGCCTACTATAGTTATGTTCCATTGCTATAGCATAACATACTTTATTGTATACATTTTTTCGCATATGGGGTAACTTTGAATAAGGTTCAAAGTAACCCCACTACATAAATAGTCAAAAATATGAAACAACTTTAAAGATTTCTTTGTCATACATGTATTATATATAATATTATTATGAATAAAAATTAAAGTATCATTTTTATAAACAGTTAGTCACACATACTTAAACATTGTTTCTGTATTTAAACACACACAGATATATAAATATTTATATACGAGTGTGTATAAACATAAATACATACATATATAAACATATGTGTGTGTCTACATCGTAGACACACACACATATATAAAAATATATATATATATATATATATATATATATATATATATATATATATATATATATATATATATATATATATACATACACGTGTGTATGTGTACATACACATGTGTATGTGTATGTATAAATATATATATATATATATATATATTATATATATATATATACATACACATATAAACATATGTGTGTGTCTACATCGTAGACACACACGCACACATATATATAAATATATATATATATATATAAATATATATATATAAATATATATATATATATGTATATATATATAAATATATATATATATATATGTATATATATATATATATATATATATATATATATATATATATATATATATATATATATATATATATATATATATATATATATATATATATTTGTCTGTGTGTGTGTCTGTGTATCTAAATAGTTTTTTTGCAAAGCACTAATAAATTTTAAATCTTGTATGAAAAATATGTCATGTAATATGTGTATGAACATTCAATATTGTGTTGAATTAAGTTTATTGAAAGTACTGTTATTTATCTTTAAATTTGTTTTTGTTTAGCATTTCATAGCAGTACTATCCCACGTTTATACGAAAAAAAACTGACGTAAGGCTGTATATAAATTATACTGTGTGCCAGTTTTCAAATTTTATGTTAACAATAAACATTATAAGATGAAAACATTAGATGTTCATTGGGTGCAAGTTACCACCTTGCATAATAGAGTTTAAAAACTTAATCCGAAAACACATGGAAAATCCATAGTATACAAATATACAAAAATGTGCTTCTATTCAAATTGTCTCTGGTTATGTTTTTAAAGCTGACCATTTATGGACAACAAGGACCAAAAGTGGACCACTTAATGTACAATACAATTAAAGTCTGGGTCGTTTGATTCTATTCACTCTTTTGACTGGTTTGTTTTTGTTTTTTGTCAAATTGTAGGAGTTAAAGCTCCTATTAGTTATAATCTAAGCAATCTATACAGTGAAAAGGTACTTAAATTTACTAAAGAAAATAGTATCATATTGCGAAGAAAACAGTATCTTGTTATATAACTGGTATCTCTACCTATTTATTGCAACCTCATGATGTTACATTGTATGGACCTCTTTAATAGTATTAGAAGAAAATATTTGATCAATCGAAAAGCTCTTGTGCCAAAAAAAGCACAGACAATTACAAAAAATAAATCTCCTTTGTTCTTTCTTTGCTTATAAACATTTTATTTTTTCAGATCAGAAGGTAATCAGCAACTTAGTAACTTAGTGGTTTTGAAAGAAATATGGGATTTACCCATTAGATATAAGTATCTTCAATCATTTGCCAGATGGTAGTTGTAATTTTAGTAAGCCAAGCAGTAATTAATTTACTTAACTATTGTTTTATGTTGATTTCAAGGAAAAAGCAGGCTCAACGGAAAGAAAAAAAATTACTTTTGCCCTTTTTAAAAGTTTTTTGTTTAGGACTTCTTTGCAAAATGTAAAGATGTTCCACTTGCATTGTCTGTCAGTAAAACTGATGTAAATGAGACTTTTTTTATGCTAGTCCACTTAAAACTTACCCATTAAAATAAAATAAAATACTAAATGGGTGTTTGTTATAAAATGATATTATTTTATTTTAGCAAAAATGAATTAGTGTGAAACTTGGCTGTTGTTTCTATTAAATATTTAAACAAAACAGTACATTTTTGAATAGGTTTTGCTTTTACAAAAAAAACGCATTCAAAGTTACCCCATTTGTGGGGTAACTTTGAATGACTATTTAAATTAATATTATACAAAATTCTTTTATTTAAATATTATTTTGATTTTGAATTATGTAAGAGTCAATCTTAGCTCCTATATTCATTTTGTTAAATTTCAAATATTGTCAATAGTGAAGGAAGAGCAAGTTAAAATCCATTTCAAACCCCAGTTTACGGTATAAGAGTTGTTTGTTTAAATATTGTCAATGGCAGAAAAAGTTTTTTGCGTAGTTCTTATTGGTTTAAAAATAGTAGGAATTGTATTAAATTCAAGTAATGAATCAAAAAAAGAGTTAATGTTGGAAAACTTTTCGTAATGTAAAGCATCTATATTGATATCACCTGCAAAAAATATATATTTATCATGTTTATACATTCGCGATATTATGTTTTTCAAGCTATTTATGTTTCGTGATGTTATGTTTTTTAAAAATTATTTTATTAATAGCTTGAAAAAAAGTAATGGTTTGTTAGTTTTATTCAAAACTTCTATGCATAAGGTTTCGATATGTTCATTTGTTTTGCTGAATGCTCTTTTTTTTTTTTAAATTCAATTTTTTCACGAATATAGATAACAAATCCGCCTCCAATGCCGCTCACTCGTGGTTAGTTAATCAATTTATAAAATGATAAATTATAAAGAGAATTTTTCAACTAAGGCATATTCGCTTCCTCCTATGTCTTCGAAATACAAGTTACATCAAACAGATAATTTAAAGTAATAGAAATTTTTGAACGATTCAAAATTTTTTCTCATAGAGCACATGTTTACACTTAAAATGCTAAAATTTTTTTTGACTTTATCTTTAATGAATTTATCAGGTTTATAGTATTATATATAACAAAACAATAATTTTATGAGATATCGATATGAGTGCAAAAAGCATAACTAAAAACTTCAATAACTATTATTACATAGACTTACCAGTCCTTGTCGTGTTCCGTATGTATTCCGTATGATTTTTTTTTGTTTAATATATGATAAATTATTAAAAAACTATAATTGCTATTAATACCTATATTATCTATTTATTCAGCATTGATCATAATAGTTAATAATATAATAAGATGCTCGTTGTCAAATTCAAGATTATCGTGAAATCAAGCAGTAATAAGAACCGTGCACCACTTTTCACTCCCTGGCTGCAGCTTTTTCACTTGTCTTAGTGACGTCACTTTTCACTTTTTTCATACCAATAATTATATAGTGAAAAACTAACGAAAGATAATTATATATTTTTGCAAACCTTCTTTCATTGTTTTTTTTTAATGATATAAAAAACTAGCAACGCATAATAGTAATAAAAAAATCAATTCAAAAATGCAAACTAAAGTCCATATGATTATGGACTTATGATCATATGGACTTTAAAATAAAACAAATGTAAAGCGTTACAGTTTTCCAATCCTTTACATTTGTTTTTTTAAAAACAATGCCTATGATTTAATTAAAACAAATAATATACTTTTTATTTCATAGTGCTAAAGCAAAAGTATATATTGCATAGTAATAAATATATAGCATAGTAATAAAATAAATTATCAAGATAAACTGTGAATTGCCGAAAATTAAAAATCGATTAAATAAATAAATAACCTTGAAATATGTAATCTAAATACAAACAATAATATATTCGCATATAATCATAAATTAAGTGACTTAGAGAAATATATTTCTTTACACGATAGGTTGCTGTTTAATAGTTTGTCATTAACGGTTTGACAGATTTTTACAATGTTTGCGTTTTATAATAAAATTCAGACCTCGGGAGTGATAAACGATTTTATTTTTTTTTGCATTAAAAATACTATTGCTTTTTTTTTACGCTTGTATAGTTTAGGTAATATCTTGATTAAAGTGCAAAGTTTTTTATTAATAGTAACAGGCAATAACAATATGTATTTAAATATTTTTATTATAAAAAATACAAAAAATATTTTTTATTTAACTTTTATAAAAAAACCCTAAAAGTTCTCGCACCCTCCCCCCCCCCTATTAGGAGGTGTGGGGGAGCGTAGCCACGACTCTGAATATTATAATATATTATATATATATATATATATATATATATATATATATATATATATATATATATATATATATATATATATATATATATATATATATATATATATATATATATATATATATATATATATATATATATATATATATATATATATATATATATATAATATATATATATATATATATATATATATATATACATATACATACATATATTTAAACAACTTTAAAATGTATTCTACAAAATAGAGTGCTCAATGTTCTAAAGGTGGCTCTATGGTTAAAAAAATAAATTCTGCATTTTAGAAATAAATGTTTCCAAATAATTTTAAATGAAAAGAGTAATCATTTTTATCAACAAATACACTACAAAAAATTATAAAAAATGTTTTGTTTTGTTGAGTCAGCAAAAAATAAGTAAAATATAAACACACTTTTAAAACTTTAAAATTCCTAAAATATACATCCAATGAACCTAAAAATTTCAAAATATCTTTATTATTCAAACAAAAAGGGACTGTGGCAGAATTTTTTATTAAAAATTTGAATTTTTTTTTTTTTTTTTTTTTTTTTTTTTTTTTTTAGGTGCCCCAAGAAGTCCTGACGGTCTTGTCACAGAGCACCGCGGAAGTGCATTTAACCAGGAAGTTCACGCCTCCTTCCTTACCGTGACGCGAAAATATGTCCAGAGATCGTTTCGAACCTGGATCTCCTGCTTATAAAGCAAGCGTTCTAACCACTGCGCCACGGCCGCACAATATTGAATTGAATATTGAATTGAAATATCATATTGAAAAAAACAATTCTGTAAAAAACGCATTTAAAAAACATACAGTAATATTTTCTAATATTTTCAGGGAAAGTAAGATTTGCCACCTTCTACATCCTTTTCTTTATTGATAAATCCCTTTTTGACACCGCTTACTATTTTTCTGTCCTTTTCAAGTGCTTCAGAAGATTTTCTTTTTAAAGTGACGCTGACGGTGGCTGTCTATTTAACACGAATCATAATTATACATCTTTAGGACACCTTTTTTAAATTATTTGATTAAATGCTTTGTTAAATTTTAGATAGTACCATGTAGATATCGTTACAACAATTTTCAGAAGAGAAATCAATAAAAATTGGTTTTATTGCATTATGAATAGCTAATGGCTTACAATTTTTAGGCTGCAAAAGCTATTAGGTACGGAAAAATTAATATATAGTTGACTAAAAAGACAGGAAATCACCGTTGCTATGGGCGTTGCTATAGAAGCTGAAAAGACTGTACCTTAAAAAAAATGGATGTTACTCATAATATTGAGTTTGAATGTATATAAAAATATATTTTTTCTGAATCCAGAATAAATTTCAAATAAGATAACGTTAAATTTTTTTTTTGATTTTATAATGATTTTTAACCATAGAGCCACCAAGAACAGAGCAATTATATATTAGTAGAAAATTACTTAACAAAAAATTTTTTCATTTTACACTGTGTTTCCTCAATAAAGACTCATCAGAAAATTTTCTGATGAGTCTTTATTGAATAACACAGTGTTAAATGAAAAAAAATTTTGTAAAGTGATTTTCTACTAATATATATATATATATATATGTATATACATATATATATATATATATATATATATATATATATATATATATATATATATATATATATATATATATATATATATAAAGATAATCTTCATAAGAAAATCTTCTGAAGCACTTGAAAAGGACAGAAAAATAATAAGCGGTGTCAAATATATATATATATATATATATATATATATATATATATATATATATATATATATATATATATATATATATATATATATATGTATATATATATATATATATATATATATATATATATATATATATATATATATATATATATATATATATATACAGTATCGGACCAAACGAGTGCAACCAAATAATGCTAATTTAGTTTCTTTATATAAAAGTGCTGCATTTTTTCAATTTAGAGAAATAACTATGTAACTGTTTAGAGACAAAGATCTTCAAGTTTTATTCATCACTTGTACACAAAAATTCAAGTTTTGTTCATTATTTGTACACGAAAATTAATAAATTAATCAAAAGTATTTAAAAAAGTTGATTTCCTTCTGGACAAAACAAGTGCAACTCGACAAAATGTTGACCAAGCTGTATTTCGCTATCAATATTTCGTGGCGAATCCTTTGTTGTCGATCACAGCCTTGCATCTTCGAGGCATAGATTCTATCAGGTGATCAATGAAACTTTGTGGATTCGCTGCCCAGGCCTTTTGGATTTGTTCAAACGGTTGATCCTTATTACGAACACCTTTACGATTAATTCTGCGGTTGACGATCTCCCACAGCTTCTCGATAGGGTTGAGATCCGGAGATTAAGGCGGCCAATCCATCACCGATAGGTGGTTGTCTTGAAAGCACTGCTTGACTACTTTTGCAGTGTGTTTCGGATTGTTGTCTTGCTGAAAAACCCATTTTATTGGCATATTCCATTCAGCATGAGGTAACATAACATTTCAGGATATTTTTATACATGAAATGGTCCATTATTCCATCGTTTCAATGTATTGGACCTATACCGTTAGCAGAAAAACACCCCTAGACCATTACATTGTCTCCACCATGCTTTACGGTCTTATGACAGTAACATAAATCGAGGCGTTTTCCGGCCGGTCGACGTACACGGCAAATGCCATCGCTCACGGCAAATACCAATGATGTTGAACTTCGATTCATCAGCTGAAACGCTCTAATTGCTTTTGTATCTCGACTGATGATATCCAGGGATCCTTCTTGACGGATCTGACGATCATAGAATCCTCTCTAGAAATGGTGGAACGCGGTCTTCCACCTTTGCTATCTGCTGCCAAATTCCCCGTAGAACGATATTTGGAACATAGTCTTAATAAGGTCCATTTTTCATGCGATATTTATCAAAAAAACTTTTTTGTGACATTCCACTTACGTAATCGCCAATAGTTTTCTTTCTTAGTTCCAATCCAAGAATGTCGGGAGCCATTTTTGCGCTTGAAGTCATAAAATAATAAAAATAAATAATCATGCTTCTCAAGGCTAACCGTGTTACATTTACCTTGTGATGATACAATAATGCTCTGTGGAACATAACGTCTTGGTTGGATGTGGACTTTATTGATGTAATGAAGCATTTGTTGTATTTCACTTCTTGTATTGATGTTCTTCGATAAAACACTTTGATAAAACTCACTTCGATAAACTGTCTTGATAATACTGACTGATTGACTTCCATATACTGACTGAATTACATATCGATATACATGTCTCTTATATAGTAAAATGAACCTGTGTGAACCTGTTCTGGAAGATTCTAGATGCTTCTTTTCAATGCTTCTGAAAGTTTCTGGATGCGTCTGGATGCTTATGAATGTTTCTGGATATTTCTGGATGCTACTGGATGCTTCCAGATGCTTCTTCTGGAAGCGTCTGCATGCTTCTGAATACATCTTTTAATTATTAAAAAACTTCCGTGACGTTGACACGGACCAGACTTAAGAAAATGAAACAAACCAAAAAAGTTGCACTTGTTTTGTCCGCTGCAAAATGGCACTTGTCAACGAAATTCTACCTGTGCCTCTGTGCAATCAGCTGACAGGTACCAGTGTGCTGTCACCTGTCAGCTGATTGCTCATGTCATGGCATGCTATGACTCCAGACTCCTGAACTGTTTGCTGTGGTAGTATAGTTCGTTTCGTTTTTAAGACATGTAGAATTAGGAACACTTTTTAGCATTGTTCGATGTTGGTTGCAAATGTTTTGTCCAATACTGTATATATATATATATATATATATATATATATATATATATATATATATATATATATATATATATATATATATATATATATATATATATATATTTATATATATATACTACTGTGATCAAAAAGTAAGGTGAATTTTTAATTTAAACTTCCCGCCTTATTCGAATCGTCGAATCTTTTTTATTTTTAAGTTGGTAGGAATGTCATTAACATTTGCGCCAAATTACATGTCAAACTCATAATTATTTTTTTTGTTTACGCTTGTTTCTGAAGTACCAAAAGTGCATTTGGCGATTTTCACGATGTCTAATTTTGTTGAGCAAAGAAGTGCTATTAAATTTTGTTTGCGGAATGATATTTCTGCTGCTGAAACGTATCGAATGTTGCAAAAGGCCTTCGGTGAAGAGACTATGTCTCAAAAAAATGTTTTCAAGTGGTACAAAGACTTCAAAGAAGGCCAAGAACGTGTTGATGACTTGGAACGCTCCGGTCGACCATCGACTTCGATTGATGATCGCCACATCAACAAAAATTTAAAGAATTGGTGCTTGCAAATCGTCGGTTAACCATTTGAGACCTTGTTGACATGGTTGGAATATCATTTGGGTTGGTGCAATCGATTTTGAAGGATCATTTGGGCCTCAGAAGACTCAAATCACGTTTGGTGCCGAAATTTCTCAATTTTTTTGAAAAAGAGCGTCGCGTTAAAACGTGTGAAGCAATGCTTTCTGACTATCAAGACGTCTACAAACAAATTATTACTGGCGATGAGACTTGGGTCTACGCATTCGACCCAGAAACAACCGACCAATCGAGTGAATACCGTGAAAAAGGCGAGCCGAGACCGAAGCAACCACGTCAAAGTCGCTCAAAAATCAAGGTCATGTTGACTGATTTCTTTGAATATTGTGGTGTCGTGCACTACGAATTCCTTCCAATTGGCCAAACTGTCAACAAGGAATATTATTTAAGCGTTATGCGACGTTTGCGTGAAGCTATTTGCAAAAAGAGACCGGAATTATGGGCCAATAACTCTTGGATTTTGCACCACGATAATGCGCCTTCGCACACAGCACTGGTTCTTCGTGAGTTTTTCGCCAAAAACTCTACCCATGTTGCTCCACAACCACCGTATTCGCCCGACTTAGCACCGTGTGACTTCTGGCTGTTCCCAAAGCTCAAGAGACCACTCCGGGGAAATCGTTTTGAGTCCATTGAAGAGATCCAACGTGAATCGGCACTCGCATTGAAGGTTATCCCTACCGAGGACTTTTCGGCATGCTTCGAAGACTGGAATAAACGTTGGCAAAAGTGCATTGGGGCCGGGGGGGGGATTATTTTGAGGGGGACGATACAGATTTGGAAGAATAAATAAAGATTTTTCATTTTATAAAAAAATTCACCTTACTTTTTGATCACAGTAGTATATATATATATAATATATATATTTTTTAGGGCTGTTAGGAAACAAGTTACAAAGTTATGTGTAAAAAAATTGATCGTTCAATTTAAACCTTATTAAGCATATTGCTATGGTTACCTAGTTTTGCTATACAAAATTAGTAAACCGTAGACGTTATAACACCAAATTCCGCTCTACAAAATCAAGTAATCATAGTAACTAAATATAAAAAAATCACTTATATAAAAAGCAAAGACCTCATACTAATACACTTGCCAAATATAGTGTACATAACACAAATAAAAAATCTCTAGCTACCAGAAACAGGTTGTTTTTATGCAAAGTTAGGTTTCTGTAGCAATTAAATATAAAAATATCAGTTTTTAAAGGAGACTTGACCTCATATTTGTTCTCAGGTCTAATTTTGGTAAATGTAGCACTAATGAAAAATCTATAACTTCCAAAAATAGGTTATTGCTATACAAGATTAGATGCCCTCAGCAACTAAATATAAATGTTATCACTTTCATAAGAAGCGCAGACCTTATTTTGGTACTCTTGCTAAATTTGGTAAATACAGTACTAACCCAGCAAATATGCTTTCATCGGGCCGTGATGCGTATAGCCGCCGATAGCATGTCGATGCTGGTCCACGATAAAACCTAATGCGGCTTGCCGCCATTACAAAAACGCTGTAGGTCCGCTTTGCTATTTTTTGTTAGCTTGCCGCCGCCGGCTAAAGAGCGGCAAATCGCTTAGTTGTCAAAGCGTTTTTAAAATGGCATGCCAGCATTGGTAAGTACATCGCGGTACGCTGTAGTTTTACCAACACTAAGCCAGAGCTTGCATACACCGTGGTTCAAAACAAACGCCGTGGTTCAAAACATGCGTATGTCGAAACATAGAATGATCTATTTAAGGTCTATACGGTGTATAGTATAAATACACTGGAAAATAAAGTAATTGTTTTATTACAAAGTTTGTAGTTATAAAATAGCGGATTATAGATATTAAATATTTTAAAAGTATCAAATAGTACAAGTTCTTACTATAATTTTGTGTTAGTTTAAAGCATATAATTACTGTAGTATTAATTTAAATGTTTGTTTCAAATAAAATATTTTAATATATATTGATGACTTGAAGTATTATTTATTTAAGTATTAACTAAAAATGATACAATAAAGTACACTGTGATATTGCTTAATGAAAACAATAACTTATTTCTTGTTATATTTATAAGATATATATTCATTTATAATTTAACTCTATATAAATATATATATATATATATATATATATATATATATATATATATATGTATGTATATATATATATATATATATATATATATATATATATATATATATATATATATATATATATATATATATGTATATATATATATATATATATATATATATATATATATATATACATATATATTATATTATTATTATTTTTATTGTTATTATTATTATTATTGTTATTAATTTAACTGTATATAAATATATATATATATATATATATATATATATATATATATATATATATATATATATATATATATATATATATATATATATATGTATATATATATATATATATATATATATATATATATATATATATATATATATATATGTATATATATATATATATATACATATATATTATATTATTATTATTTTTATTGTTATTATTATTATTATTGTTATTAATTCAGTATATAAAATGTCTACATGCATGTACAATATAAATAGAATTAACATAAATAGCTTAAAGCTTTGACTTTTTACTTTTTTAAAAGAATGTTTATTTTATATATATAGTTGATTTCAATAAAAAAAGGGCAGGGTTTAACTATTTTTAAATATGTTTTGATACAATAATATTATAATATCAAGATATATTTAAATAGTATAATAGTACTGAAACAACTATAATAAAATAATAGCAAATATTATTTTATTGTAATTGTTTTATTTAATAAAGAGTTTTTGGTCAAAACAATGCAAAAAAATTGTTCATGCGGATCATCTTACAAATAAATTATGCAATGTTTTTATCACATGTATGTTTTCATTATAATATACATACATATTTTCATCATAATGTACTTAGAGTGTCTATGTCTTGCCCCTATGTAAATAGTAATGATTTTAAATTAAATTATGAAAGGTTTCAAACAATATCTGACTCAGGCTGTAATTCTTTAATTTGGTATATTGGCAGGGTTTATCATTTTTAACACATATATGATCCTTTTACTTAAAAGATACATTTTTTTGTGCTGAGAAGTTAATAACTATTCTTTGCAACTGTTTTGTTGATTCATTTTTTCCTTTATGAGCTTGATATTTGTTTGAGTTTTTATTTTTGTTCATCCAATATATATATAACCTGGTGTTTGTATATAGCTTTGATTCTTAGGAGTTTTTAATGAAATCTTGCACTACTAATTGGTGAAGAAAAGTTCAACAACAGCAAAAAGAAAAACAGGAAACTGCTGTCTACATTAAGTGTAATTTAAATCAAGAAATTTTATTCAGTTCATAAGATCTTCTTTACAGTCACTTTGCAGTTGTCACTATGCAATGACATCGCAAATGGAGGAAGTATTTTTTTTAACGGTGAAAAGCTGAAAAATAGATAAAAAAAAAGGAAAAGAAAAACAAATAATAATTGTTTAGAAGCAAAGTATTAAAAAAAAACTAATTAAGTGAAAACAATGAATATATTGAAGAATATAAATTGAAGAAAAACATTAAATAAACAGAACAACTAAAAACAAAGTTAAAAGAAAGAATGTTCGTGATATATTTGAAAATGAAAAACTTAAATAAGTTATTAAAAGAAAACAAAAAGAACAACTTTTGAGTTTTATTAATTTATGTTGTTTGCATCCTTTTTATTATCATGTATTTTTAAAATATTTTTTATATTTTCATGTATTTCTATGTTTTGCTTATCCTGTCGTGTAATTTTGTGCATCTTATATATTTACCATGTGTATTTTTTACAATGTTGTGCATTTTTTTTTGTGGTGTTATTGCTAATTATTTTTATTATTGTTGTGTTTTACATTGTTGCTATTATTCAAGTGATTTTATATTTATTGTCTCATAATATTTAAATATATCATTTTTTTTTAATTTTTATTTTCTATCATTATTCATATTGTAATCTCCTGAAATAAATGAATGAGATAACCTTGTTTTATCTCATTCATTAATTATCTCTCATGTCGCATTCCTTTTTTCCTTTTTTTGTGTTATTAGTCTGACTTTTTTAATAGTTATTGTTCTTCTTTTTATTGTCATTATTCTTTTGGTACTATCTATATTATTAGTTTTTGTTGTTTTTTTTTTTTTTTTTGCTTTATTTGTTTATTTTATTAAGGTGTCACTCCAATGACTAGTTTTTAACTATATGAGTGACACCGAGCCTAATTTGTAAAATTATGAGTAAGTCTGTAATTTTTGCAATTTTATGGTTAAATAAATGGATAAATAACTTTTTGTATAAAAGTATTTAGCTTAATAAGTATTAGGTTATTGATGAGAATGTTGAGTATATGATGAATGAGGTGTTTCGGTGTTTTGAAGCTTTGTTGTTGAGTTTGTTGTCTCAAGCAGCTGCACTTTTTTCTAAAGTTTGTAATAGTCATTGATACCTGTTTAAGAAGCCATAATTCTTCTTTTACATTAATTTTTTTTTTACAAGGTCTTTAGGGATTTTATGTATGTATATTTGTATGCATGAATCAGTTTTGTATTAGTAGTAATGAATAAAAAATAAGGCATAATTCAAGTTTTGGAAAGATAGTCTACTGTTTGATCATACCATTTAAAATTTGCTTAAATTTTTGAAAGAGAAAGAAATAGTTTGGTGCTCAACTTCTAAAGCAGATGAGAGGAAGTCTTAGGAAATTCAGCTAAAAGTTGGCCTTTTTTTCTTTTATAAACTATTTTCGTAAACCTTCTTATAAAAACTCAGTATGAGGAAGTATACTTGTGATTTAATATTATGCTTCTGATTACTTTTATCTTTTTCCAGGTTTGGATTTTTCTAATTTTGATTTGCACTTATTATTTACGCTTATACCACCTCAAGGGTTATGTTCGCCATGGTTAAAAAACTGCTTGGATTGCAACCAGGTACTAAAGTAACTTTTTCAAATACTATTTATTTTTTCTGTATATGATAGCAGATTTTATTTTGAAAATAGGTTTAGTAGTTTTACAGTGAAAAAAAAAACTTGATCTTATTTAAAATCCTCAACCATTTTGGAAAATAGAGAATCAGTATGCCAGGTAGTTATTTTTTAAGGTAATTTAAGCCATCTTAATTTAACTGTTTTTTTAAGATAAATTAAACCGTCATTTTGAAGGTTTCTTATGTGGAATAACAGTTTCATTTTTGAAAAAATAGCATGTTTGATATTACAGTTAGTTAGAGATGACGATCTGGTGTTTTACTTTAAAAAATGCAGGTGTCAGGTAATATGTGTATTACTTTTTTTAAAGATATTTCCACAGCTTTTTAATTAACTATGCTTTTGTTTTTTTTAAAACTAGGTATTAATGTTAACATTGCATTGGTTTTATTTTCATTTTGTTAAATGTAGATACACTCATGCCGTGGAGTTACTTGCTATCAACTCGCTATTTGATATAAGCCCTTCAAAATGTCTTTAAAGACTGAAAAGGTTAGTTTGTTATGTTTATTCTAGTATTTCTTAACTGGTTAATTTCTATATTTCAATTAATATATGAGTGTCTTCTCTCAGGGCTACATTAAAAGTCTGCAGACCGTTACGTGAACCGATTTTCGTTTAACGTTATTGTTTTTCTACTGTATGTAGTATCCGAATGAAGTGTGAAATGTTTCTTTTTATATTGAAATGATTTTAAAAATAGAGTCGCCCCACGCAATTTAAACATTAATTTATCGAGATTATACATGCTTTAGATAATAATTTTATTATGATTGTAAATTGTACAATTATATATGTAAATTGTACTTGTAAATCTCAATCTTGAATTAATTTCTATTATTATTTTAGATTGTTCTTTAGATGGTTCATGCCTCAAAATTGAAGCGCAAATTACAGAAGGTCCTATATCGAAACGCTGTGGCTCCAGCATTGGCTTGCCGCCAACGGATTGCTGTTAAAAATTTACCGTTTTGCCGCCATCGGTCCGCTGTTGAACCGCTTGAAGCTTGCTGCTAAAGGTCCGATGTGCAAGCCAACGCGGCAACACAGCAGGCAAACGACGTCGGCACGGCATAAGTACTGACAGCGGTCCGTTGTCGGTCCTACTACATAATGTCTGCTGGGAATAATGAATATAAATATTTTGTATAAAAATTAACTATTCTGGCCCACTGTGATTTGTTACACTTGTTTAAAAAGCTTAATGGTAGGGAGTGTTAATATAAATTACTTGCTTAAGATACGATTATGCTTTTAAAGATTTTTTCAAGACTCCAAAATCACGGTCATTTGGTAAAAATGAATGACCATTTTTACCAAATGACCGTTCTAAAAAGACACTTAAAGGTTGTTTTACTTGAAGACTTGAATATTTCAAATATAAGTTTAACTATCATCGAAAAAACACCAATACATTTCTACAGATGTTATACGTTTAGTTTCAAGTAACATAGAGCAATGTTGAGTTCTTGATATTTAGTTTGCTCCGGACATTACCTAGATTTGATTTCGGACGACTTAGATATAATAAAATTTGTTAAATTTTTAAAATAGGATGTGTTATAGTGCTTTATAAATAATTTCAAGAACTCATGAGCAGAATTTTAAGTTGAGCTGGTCTTATCTCACTGCCGATCTTATTATCAATTTTTGGCAAAAACATTTTCAATGTTCTGTAAACAAAACAGAACAATATTTTAAGCACTATCACGGCGTTAATTTTTGGCCAAAAATCTTTTAGCGCATATTGTTCGCGCGGTTACTATAACTAAATGTTGTGTAGGCTGGAATATTTTTACGTTTGGTTCAGTCTACTCTAAAATATGCAGTTAAGTAAACAAGCTTCATGGCTTAATTGGTCAAAAGTTAAATCTTTCAATGTGTTAATATGTTAAAATATAAATTATATCTTTTGTTCATGGAAGAATATATGTATTTTTACACATTCTTTTTATTAATTAAATCATAATAAATGTCTACAAAAAGATACTCGATAAACCATTATGTTACCTCTTCTATATACACAGTTTTACATTTGAAATTGATACTTGCATTGATATCTTTCTTTTTAGCTAGAGATTTTAAAAGTTAATAATATATCTTGAGATATCTTATTTTTTTTGTAAAATTGACATTTTTGATTTTCAAAAAGTCTTGCACCCTAAAATAATGAACTAACTTTAAAATCCCAATCTAAATATTGGACCTAACGCACTATGAACTAGTTGCGGAATTTTTTTATAAATGGAGTAAAAGATAACCCTACGGGCATTTGTTTTTAAAAGTTACGTTCTAAGTATATTTTAAATGTCTTTTAAAATATATTTTAAAAGTATATTTTAAATGTCTTTTAAACGTCTTCTAAACATTCTTACGTAAAGAACGTTTAAAAGACGTTTGAAAAAAGTTTAAAAGACATTTAGAACGTAACTTTTAAAAACAAATGCCCGTCGGGATCTCTGATGTTTCTATGTGACTTTTTGACTAATTTTCAGAAAAATGGCAGCCTTTTTTTAAAAAATATTTTTTTATTATTTGATTTAAAAAAAAACTATTTTTTAAGACTTTATCTCGTATGTTAAAATATAAATGTTATAAAGATTTTTATTTATTTGTCATTTGACATTTAAAAAAAAATTTTAAAATTTTATAATTGATAAAATATATTTTGTAAAAATAATATTTATTAGTAAGTATAAATAGTATATACATAAAACAGTATGAAAAAATGTTTACAAATATCGTAACTTGTAACGTGTAAAGGCCGTTCTCCATTCAGAATTTTTTGCGCGTAGGCGGAAATTTACGCGCTATAATTTGCTCTTGGGCGGAAAACTTCAAGCGGAATTTAATCTCCATTTACCGCACTGAATTTTGTGTTATTTTGTTTTTTTATAAAAAAAAAATGGTTTTAAATAAAAGAAATCTACTAAAAAAGGAAATAACTTTGTTGCTTGTATTAAAAAAGTGTATTTTATTGAGAAATCGCACGAAACATATAATGTGGATGCGTAGAATTTTTATGGAACGTTCACGAAAAGGTCTTTTTAATGTATTAGTAAAAGATTTAAAACTATTTGACAGTGTATACTTCTTTCAGAGTTTTCGCATGAGTTCACAAAGTTTTGAAATATTACTATCATGGGTTGCTCCATTTATATCTAAATCTTCTCTAAGACGGGTAGTTGCAACTGCTGAAGAAAGACTATGTATAGCATTAAGACATCTTGTTACTGGCGATGCTCAGATAACAATCGCAATAAGTTTCAGAATGAGCCCTTCAACTATAGGAAGAATTATCATAAAAACATGTAAAGTAATTTGGAATGTTATTTGTAAAAAAGGTTATTTGTTAGCACCATCTTCACAAAAAGAATGGCTTGAAATATCTTCTGAGTTCTACAAAAGATGGAATTTTCCTTATTATCTTGGGGCAATAGATGGTAAACATGTAATTATTCAGTCGCCAGCCCGAAGTGGCTCAATGTAACTACAAAAAAACATTTAGCTTCGTACTTTTAGCAACGTGTAATGCAAAATATGAATTCACTTTGGTTGATATAGGTGGCTCCGGGCGTCAAAATGACGGTGGTATTTACAATAATAGCAAAGTTAAATCCGCTATTGACAATAACCTGTTAAATTTTCCTGATCCATCATGTATAAGTGGTTATTCGAAATTCATAATATTTCCCTACACTTTTTTAGCCGACGAGGCATTTGCATTAAAGCCGCATATTATGTGGCCTTATCCAAGAAGAACTTAATCTCGATAAAACAGAAATTGTGTTTAACTACCGCTTACCAAGAGGAAGAAGAGTAATTGAGAACTCTTTTGGGGTATTGGCTAGCAGATTCCGAATATTTAGAAGAGCGATAATATTAAAAGTTGAAAATGTGAAAATTGTTGTAAAAGCAACCGTGGCTCTGCACAACTTTCTAATGAAAATATAAATAAAAACAAATAGTTTCTCATATTGCCCAAGTCATTATGTTGATCAAGAAACTTCACACGAGAGTATTCCTGGTCAATGGAGAAAAGAAACAAATAATTATCAAGGACTTAAATCAAATCAATGTCAAGGAGCCCATAATTTTAAAATCTATAAGAAATAAATATAAAAACAAAATCTATAAGAAATAAATATCAAGATTACTTTAATTCGGAGGAGGGCTTAGTTTTATGGCAAGATAGAATAGTTAACAGTATATCTAATCCTTTTGAACAGTATTCAAGGAATAAAAAAGAAAATAATTTAAAGTTTGACGTTTTTTATCATTAATATAAATAAATTTATATATTTTTTATATAAAAAGTTTTGTTTTAAAAGTTATTTTTCTTCAAACTCTAAAGTAAATAAAACCTCTTCAATTCTTATTCTTGCCAAACGATTTTTCTTTTTTGGTAGCTCTTTTAACCTGCTAAACAAACTGCTACAATAAATCATCAGTATCTGTGTTAATAGTTTCATTGTCATCTTTATTTTAATTGTTTCAAACTTTCAACAAGTAAGGTATCAATAGCATTGACTGCTTTATGTTTTTTTTTATTGCGACTGGAGCAAGTTTTTGTGTTGAACTGCAAATCGGTGGAACTGCAACCGACTTGTTCAGTTAAATTTTTTGTGTATATAGTTGGTTCAACTTGAAACTCTATATTGACGTTTTCTTCAACTATTGAATCTAAGTTCGAATCTGTGTCTTGAGGACAGACTGTATCTGTCAAGAATTGTAGTTGTTTGAAATATTTGCATGTTGGTAGTATAGATGCTGCTGCCCCTGACCGTGTTGCTTTCTCTCGTCTGTCGTTGCATCGTTTTAAATTTTCTCATAAACCTTTCCATAGTTTTTTTAGGGATTCAACTATAAAGTTAATTAGAACAGAGTGAGTTTTAATAACAAAAAATCAAGCATAACAAAAAAACTTAAAAAAAGTACTACTTAGAGTGCCATGATATATTAAAATAAGTATAATCAGTTACTATTAATTGATTAGAATTATAAACTAGATCTATAAGCATAAATCAGCCCAAAACTAAAACTTTTCTCTATAGTTTCCCTTTGAATGCAAGAAATTTATTAACCTGTATAAGCACCACCAAGACTTTCATTAATCATTTCCCAAGCATTTTTTCTTTTATCATAATCTTAATGCGAAGATAATGCAGTATTCCATAAACAGGAGTATTTTTTAACACACTCAATAAACTCTTCATTATCGATTTCGTCTATATCGTTGGAGTTAATTTTTCTTTTTAGAGTTGTATTTACATTTTTTTTAGCTAATTCTTTAGAACATATAAGTGAGGTTTCAATTGTTGGTTGCGACAAAAACAGTTGCTGTGAATTGTTTTGTTTTTGAAGCAAAGATAAAATATATGTTTGTTGTTCAGGTGACATTAATTCTAGCCATATCACCATTATTACTAATTTCCATTTTGCTTTTATACCTTTTTATAATTCAAAAACAAATTAGTTGTAAATTAAAATGTTATAAAAGTCTAGTTATATTATACCTGAAATAGTTATTACTTTATTTACCCGTTTACTATATCTAATTTAGCATTAATATTTCATAATATAATCATAAAATAGCAAAATTGTTAATCCAAATATACTTGTTTATTTTTCAAAGTTTGTTTAAAACAAAATATTATTTCTTGTATCATGTGATAGCTTTCTTGTTTTTATTGGATAATACTATAGGAGCAAATAACTTTTCGCTCTAAAGCTCAACGTTGTTGAGCTTTTAAATCCTCCAACTTTTTTTATAATTTTCCGCCAACTTTTTTTAATATTACAGTGTGCGCATGCGTAAAGTCGCTTTCCGCGCGGAAAGTTTAAAAAAAAGCTGAATGGAGAATAGCATTAACTGGCATCATCTGGCAACATCAGTGTTGTCCATGTTTAATCAAGAAATACAATCAGATCATTTTATGAAGTAAGTTTATGTTTTATTCTACACTATTGTGTTATTAGGATATTTAAACACACTAAATATTACTTTTTATTTTATTTGGCTAAAGGTAAGCAGGTTTTGTGAGAAAAAAAATGTTTGAAAGTTTTTGAAGTTTCAGGTTTTATCTTTTTATAATTATATTTTCATAACTGTTTATATTTATTATCATTTTTACTTTTTACATTTTTGTTTTGTGTTTTTTTGTTTTATTTCGTGCTCATGATATTCAAAGTCATGTTCATTAAGTTTTAAAATTATCTGGATTTTATTCTGCATTTTTTCTGTATGCTTGTATTGTAACTTCATGAAGTATTTTATAAAGGGTAAATTTTTTACTTGGTTATATATTAGTAACTTATTATTAAATTGATAAACATTTTTATTACTGAAGTTTATTATTGATTACAACAGTTTTATTATTGAAAGACTTCCAAGAATGTAAAATCTGATAATACTGTGAAAAAAAACAGCTACAAAAAAGTATTTAAGGAATTCAAACGACTACTTGAATATAATGTTACATTATATTAGTATATTCAAACGACTACTTGAATATAATGTTACATTATATTAGTATATTCAAACGACTACTTGAATATAATGTTACATTATATAAGTAATAAACTGAATGAAGCGTTCACAAATTTACTATTTTTACCGATTTAAATGTTTTATACTAATAATTTTTCATACAAATGTTGGTGTATATCTTAAAAAACTGTGTTTCTCTCATTTATATTTAATAATATCCATTTATATGTTGCATGTTTAAAAACAAAAACAATTTGTAGTTTGTTTTTCAAAGTTGATAAACATCTGATATCAGATATACTTTGTATGAGGTTATAGTAAATGATACAAGGTATCAGATTATTAAAAACCTTGATGCTTGTGATAAGGTTATCTAAGTAAAGCCATGATCCAAGTAAGTATTGTGAATTTCAAAATAGGTATTACTGATGTAATGACTTGCAAAGCTGCTCAGTTTTATGGCTTTTTATTAAAAAATTTGTGCTGGCAAATATCAAAAATAATGTACAAGCAACAAATTTTTTGGTTTTATTTTATTTCTGAAAATCCTTTTGCATTTTGATCATATCTCGATTTCAGAAATTATATATATTAAAATAATATATATTTTTTTAGACTTGGATTTTATTTATATCATTTCAAGATATTTTCATATAACCTTCATAAAAAAGATATTTTTTATTAGTTTTTATAAATGTTTACTTACATACCTGTTACAAAAATATCAATAAGATGATACTTTTCTTAAAGTTATACTTTTTTTTTTTTTTTTGAATAAATTATAACAGGGATGGCTAGACTTTTTAGCATACGAGCAACAAAAAGTTAAAAAACAATTTTGCGGGCAAAAAATATTTATTTCTACGAAAATATAGGTGACTAATAATTATTATAATCAGTTGTATCAAAGCAATATAATTATTAAAAGTGGTGAACTTGACCATCTGAAACTAGTTTTTTGATGTCTAGATTGATTTTTTAACAGACATTTAAAAAAGTTTTTGCAAGCATTTTTTGGCCCGCGGGCAGTGGTTCGGCCACCACTGAGTTTTGGTGTAGATGTATATGGTAGTTCTATTGGTTTAAAGTTAAGTTATTATATTGGTTTAAGATTAAGTTAAGAGTAGTTATTCAATCCACAACGTATCTTAAGCTCGGCTGTTCAACAAGCTATGCAAATTACAGTGTGTGTAACGCACTGTAATTTGCATAGCTAATAATCTACAAGCTTTGTTTTCTTATAAATAAATTCAAGTTAAGCGCAAAATGTCTGTACCAATAGAAACCACTCGCAAAAACTTTTGATTTTGATTAGTCTATTTAAATTTTGTTATTTTCACACGGTTTCCACTTATTATGACTGTATGTGTGAAAACACACGCAATTTGGCAATCGAGAGATTTTGGAACAAAAACTAACGCCGAATGTTACTTAGAAATTTGTTTTAGATAATTTGAATATTTCATTATATCATCCGGGCGGGGTTAAGTATATTTTAAAATTTTTGGTTTATTGTTTCATTTGTTGAGAACTCACTGCCAATATCGGAAACCGAAAGATTATCTCTAACAAGTTGCTATAAAATTAAGAATGTTATAATCTCAAATCCCCTTTTTTACGCTTTTCTTTTGTATAATATTAGTTGCCGGTTCGGAATCTTCATAACATCAAATTTCTCTTAAGCTAATCATGCTGAATAAATAATTACATTCGGCAGGAAAATGTTTAAAATTTTCAATATTGTTAATTATACTTCTTACAGTATGTATGTATATCATCGTCTATATTAAAATGTATAATATCGTTGTTATTTGATGATCTTAATTCGTTTTTAAAACTTCCAATTCAAAAACGGCAAATTAAATTATAACTCTTAACTAAAATGTAAATCAAGGTTTAGTACGTACTAACTTAAAAATGTCTTATAAAAATGTTCTATTCAACTCTAATTCTTTCAAAGTAGAGTTGAATAGAAATCTCAATATAAGATTTCTCCTTTGCACCATGCTGCGCTTAACAAGTCTGTAAGAATTGAGGAGACAAGTAATGTCGAGCAAAAAGTTAACAAACCAATGACCAGAGTTAATCATAAAGTTTAAGTTAAGTAACAAAACCAACACACAAAAACTTTTAAATGACAAGCTGTTTTTAAAAATTAATTCGGAACTGCTGATGACGCAAAAAAATTGGTTACTTTTTTTTGCTTTTTAATGACTTGTGCAAAATGGTTGCTCCTAGTAAAAAGATCAAATTTTATCTGTGGCACTATCGTTTATTACCACTGTTATCAATAAAATATCTACTAATCACTATTTATGTACCTAGTAAAGATTGTCATAGTACTTAAGAGCCGTTTTTTTTAAGAATCAGGCAAATTCCTGAAACTGTGGAAGTGACCTCCTCCAAATTGCTTGAATTTTTTATATATTGATCAGAATATAGAAAAAACCTGTTGGGGAAAAAAAAAATTTTCAAAAATGTTTCGTTCACTCGGAATCTGGGCTTAAATTTTTGAGATTTTTTTAAAAATTTTTAGAAATTTAGTTTTTGCCACCTTTGAACCCATTTTTTTGGCAAGGCAAAAAGTTGCACATAGCTTTTGTAGTTAATATCAGACGTAACCCAAAAGCTCTCTCCAAAAATATAAAAAAGTTGCGTGACACTGTGCGGTTGGCTAATTATCATAGTTCAAAAGTACAAAATCAATCAGTTTTGTCAACTTTTAATCGGAGTTAATTCTAGCGGCGAAGTGTTGCACACAATTTTTCTTTTAAGATTTGAAATTATCAAAGGTATTGAGTCTAAAAATGCAAAGAAAGTTATGTGATACCTAAGGCCTATTAATATATTAAGGCTTGAAATTGGAAAAAAATGTTTTAGTATACTTACAAAATGAACCATTACGGCAGAGGCGCTTAGTTTTGTAAAAATGTAAACATATCCAACTGTCAATACAAAAAGGTCCTAACATAATAATAAAAAAAATTCGTGTGATTTTGTCACACGCATGATATAACATGAATTAAAAACTGAACAAAAATCTAACATCAAGATAACTATATTGCTAATTAAATAAAACATAAATCAAACATTTAAATGTTTTTCCATTTAAAAATTAGTTTTTCATTTATTAATAGAGTCATTTACACACATTATCCACCACATCACGCATAATTTCTACTCTGCTGCAGTAAGTTTCTCTAAGAATAATGATATGACTGTATTATAGTCTTCTTCGGATAATGAATAATCGCCACAACCACTGATTAGAAAAGGAGCATTTACTAAACAGATAATTTTATCAGTTTGAAAAGTATTCTCTTGCCTGTTAATCATACAATTAACTCTGATCCCAGTTATAGATACCTAAAAGTATTAGCGCAACATTTAAAATAATATAATAAAGAGTTTATGATTTGTTTAATTTTGCTTACATTCAATAAAACTTGTAAAGTCTTATATAATGTCATTCTGAAATTATTTTTACATTTTATTTATATTCCTTTTATTTTAGAGCACTGTTTTGTAAAACAAAATAAAAACTTGAAACTAATATATACTTTGAATAATATTACCTCCACAATATATCCAATATTCCATTGTTTTTCATATGCAACAGCAACCCAATCATTCACTTTCCATACAAGACAAATTTCTTTTGCAAGATTGGCGATGTCTTCCTCATATTTATTATCATCTTCATTGTCTCCTGCCAGATTAAAGTCATCATTTTCGCCATAAACTTCTTTGTTATCGTTAACCTGACTATTTTCATTATTTTCTGTTGTCGGTTCTACCAGCTTACCTTTTCTTTTCAGGTTACTAAATCTATAACAATATCAATTGTACATATTTTTAAACATATGTAAACAAACACACAAAATTATAACTTTCACCTAAATTTTAATTTCATATTTGTAAAAGAACTATTTAACAGTCAGAAACATAATCTAATTTGCAAAAGTTTTGATAGCAACAATGCCTACCTTGAAAATAAAGATCTTATCAGTTGGCTAGTTACATATTGATCAGGCGGAAGTTCTCTCCTCAGCTGCATGTGAACCTGCTCAGGGCTCATTTTATTACCTGATTCTTCTCCACGAATAAAGTATTTATACAACAGTTCTTTCTGCTGATTTGAAAATCTAAAAGAACTTCGAACTGGTAATGCCCAACCTTGCAATAGAAAAATGTTCATGCAATGTGGTTTGTCTTTTACGGAAGCACTGTTAGAGGATGAAGAAATTGGCATATTTAGTTGTGAAGTAATTTTCATCTTATGAACAAACGAGTTGCGAACTTTATCCAATGATGTTAATGATTTCGGAACTGTATGAAGACCGGATAGCATGTGTTCTTCTAACTCAGCATCGCTTTCAAATGATAAAGTACAATTCCTTTCAGTGCAAAATCTTAATGAATATAATTGCCTGTCACATCTTTTCTGTTTTTCCTTAAGTGACTTGTTACGCTTAATTGAATTATCTGTTTTGCTATATGGCAACAACAACTTAATCGAGGGTTGAATTTTAAGATTTCCATACTCTTGTTCAATTCCCTCACCGATATTGAAATAACGCCACATCTTCATACTTTTCTCACCAAACTCAAATGAGTGATAGTTGCTAATGTTCTTAATCTTTGGTCCAGTAACTACAGTTTTATCATTGCTAAATTGAGCAACTGCTACTTTTGCATCTTTAGCGCCAAAACTATAATGCATAGCCTTGTGTATATCATCAGCAGTCAAAAGATTATTACCAGAGTCAACGTAACTCCTTAAAATTGTCTTTACAACTGCACTCTCTCTGTCACATTGATTTTTTCCACAACAGGGTTCATTATAATCATATCTCAGCAACTTTATATCTCTCTCTTTGCATACATTGTAGATTGCTTCAGCTGAAAGATTTCCCTGATAGCAGCCGGCATTATCAGATTTGGTAAACATTTTCTTGATATGCGGTTGATCAATTCTGAATTGGTCTAAAACTGCAGTGGCTAACGAAACAACATCACCTATTCCCTGATCACACCTATACATTGAAGTAAAGTAAACACGTTTGAATAACTTTCCTGCTATTTTTATGAAGAATATATCCACATGTAAACTCATTCCTTTCTTGCCAAAATACTCTCTTTGCCCTCTCTGTATCGAACCGGAAGAATTTTTGAATTGACAAAAATCTTTAAGCCAGAAAGCAGTTTCATCGTTTAATTGCTTAAAAGCTTCGATTTTTGCCTTTTTCTGTTGAGAATCTCTCATCAGGTGTTTTATGTAGTTGAATACATCCTTTACAGCAATTTCCAAATCATAAATAGAATCAGCATCGTCAGAATTTTGAATTGTTAGTTCTTTGATCATCTCGATAGCTTTGCACAAATCATAGCAATCGGCACATACCACTTCTGATATCTCTGTGTTGGATTGAAGATTTTTTTCATATGGATCTGATAAGGCATGTTTTGAGCTATGTGAAGAAATGTTTGAGTCATTGACACTACAATTGGTTTGATAACTTGTTTTCAAATACCTTTTTCCTTTTTCAAGGGCAGCTTCGAGAGATTTAGAACTAAATCTTTGTGCCAATTTTTGTAATGTTTGAAAACCATTCATGCCTGAAGCAGTAACATCATCTAATCCAGCTAAGCTTTTTCGACTTGAAGGTTTTATTGCATGCAATACTTTCCACAAACTTGAATCAGATAATGGTATATAATTGTTTTCACTACAACTTTTTCGATAGAACATGATAGCGTGGCTATATTTTGTCGTCAGTATTGCATGCACTATCTTTTGTTCTTCACCGCTGTCGTATTTTAATTTGGTTATTCCATAAGCAACATCATGCAAAATACCGCTTGTAAATATAAAGTCTAAGAAATGTTCACACTTTGTTTGATCAAGACTAGATCGGACGAATACTTTCTTCTCTGGAAATGCCAACCCTTTATGAGATGCATGCCATTTTCTTGCTGTTTCTATGCGATGTTTGGTACACTCAAATGTGTTCATTATAAACTTTTTGGTATACTTGGTATGGTCTAATAATGAGAGGATAACTAACTTTCCCATGGAATCACTTTGCTTATATACTTTCTGAGCACGAATAATTTCAATTGGGAGAGGGCTATTTATTTCATCAACATTTTTACTGTTAAGAAAATCTATAAGTATTTCCTCTTGTCCAGGAGCAACAGCTTCCGCAAACTTTTTCTTTAATAAGTTTTCTAGGCGAACATACTTGCGTTTTAACTTATCTTTAGTAGTATCTTCCAGATATTCGAACTTCCTTTTTAATCTAAATTTTATTGGACTTGCATTAATAACCTCAGTTACACTCTCACGGCTTCTTAGAGATTCGTCCAAAATCTCCTGTGAAACATTAATTTCACCGGGATCAAATTCTTCATCTGGAGTAGCAGGTGTCATATATGTTTGTTCTTGTTGTGTTTGTGTTTCTGTACATAAATTGGTGTTTTCGTTGACTCTAGATAAAGCAGTTTCTTGCTTTAAATGGGTAAAAGACAGCATTGCACCAACTGAAAATACTTCATTGTATCGCTTTGACATTGATATGACGACATGCATTGGTGACGCCCTTAAAGCGGGAGATTTTTTTCCTTTTATATTTAGATGGTGAGGATGAAAGCATGTTTTTGGAGGACTCCATGCAATACCAAACGTGTACCGGTGAAAAGCACATATTTGTTCATCCTTTTCAAGATTTCTTTTAAGTCTATTTGCAACAAGTCCATTTTCTTCCCAAATATTATTATCGTTTAATCGCATGACCTAAAAACAATTTTTTAAACAATTATTAAGTGTGTCATTTAAAGCATTGTTTATAATCTGACTCTTCACGAAAAATGTTTACAAGTTTGAAATACATTGTTGTTATTATTAAAATACAATATTGCAAGATTGTGATTAATTTAGTGATTATTTATTAAAAGAGTGAGGAATTAATTAAAAGAGCTATTTTTTTTTGTTTAAAGAACTTTGTCTCAAAATCTTATTGCAGAGAAGTTATAAAGTATGTAATTATAAAAATTATATTACAGTCTGCGTAAATTTAAAATACATAATTACCTTTAAGTTGATGAGGTGTTTCTTAACATCAACATCTCCCAGCTGATGAATGTAGAACATTTTGTTTATAATTTTATGTTTTTTGAATGATCCACGATTTCCTTTTGAAAAGCAACAACAGTTTTCATAAAAATATTTGTTTTGTTTCATACTCAACTAAAAACAAGTTTTATTTATGCAGTACCTATTTCTCAATAGCAATGATAAAATATCTACTCTATTTATGCAAATTTTAAAGATCGTTAAAATAAAGTTAAGACATTTTTATGGTAAAGTAAACAACCGCCCACTAACTTGTTTCTCCACAATCGTGATATCAGCGATTCTTCTTCCATTCGATCACCACAAGTTATTTGGTTATGACGTAAATTTAAATAATTCACTTCTGATCATGTATTGTTTTTTATTATTATTTATTTCAATTGTTATGATTTCTATATCATAGTCAGAAACGCTTAAATTTTTTCTTAACATTACGTGCAATGTTTTGTGTAATGCTAAATGCTAATTTTGGATGATAGAAATTTTATTGTGAGCGAAAACCTCATCTGTGTGTCCAAAAAAATATCTCTTCGTACTTAATCATTTTTAACAATTTGTACCTTTATTTTTAACTTAATATCTAAAGATCACACGAATTTTTTTTATTATTATGTTAGGACCTTTTTGTATTGACAGTTGGATATGTTTACATTTTTACAAAACTAAGCGCCTCTGCCGTAATGGTTCATTTTGTAAGTATACTAAAACATTTTTTTCCAATTTCAAGCCTTAATATATTAATAGGCCTTAGGTATCACATAACTTTCTTTGCATTTTTAGACTCAATACCTTTGATAATTTCAAATCCTAAAAGAAAAATTGTGTGCAACACTTCGCCGCTAGAATTAACTCCGATTAAAAATTGACAAAACTGATTGATTTTGTACTTTTGAACTATGATAATTAGCCAACCGCACAGTGTCACGCAACTTTTTTATATTTTTTGGAGAGAGCTTTTGGGTTACGTCTGATATTAACTACAAAAGCTATGTGCAACTTTTTGCCTTGCCAAAAAAATGGGTTCAAAGGTGGCAAAAACTAAATTTCTAAAAATTTTTAAAAAAATCTCAAAAATTTAAGCCCAGATTCCGAGTGAACGAAACATTTTTGAAAATTTTTTTTTTCCCCAACAGGTTTTTTCTATATTCTGATCAATATATAAAAAATTCAAGCAATTTGGAGGAGGTCACTTCCATTGACTGCCTGATTCTTACAAAAAATGACTCTTAAGTTAAAAAAAAAAACATTTACAAAAAGTAAAACTTTATTAAATGTAAATCACAATTTACATTGCGCATCTGCAAATATTTTAAATAAAGATTTTGAAGATATTAATATATATATATATATATATATATATATATATATATATATATATATATATATATATATATATATATATATCATTATGTCATCTTTGACTATGGCTTACACATACTCCACCCATTTCCAGTATAGCCTTATCTGTGTCCCATTCGCCAGGAAGTTTTACCTAAACATAGATTTAACAGTTTTAGATTTAACAACTTACACACAGCCATATGAAAGAAAAACAAATTTTAATTAAAAAAGTTTGTGTATGTATGCATATATATATATATATATATATATATATATATATATATATATATATATATATATATATATATATATATATAAATATCAGGAGCGGATCGAGGGTGTAGCAAGTAAGCAATTGCTATAGTCAACCAGACTACATTTATTATTATTTTCTACACACGTATATAAATATGTATATATTTTTATGCAAAATAATAGAAAAATTTTAAATCAAATTTTGGCCGCTGTTATTGCTTTACTAATTTTACTAAATCGAAAAATAAAACTTTCGCTAAAGAAACCCGAGTTTTTACAGGGTTTTGTCTCTCATGTTCATAAATTTTTGTAAGAATGTCAAACATTTTGCAGCGTAGCTACTTAATTTTGACTGGGTGTGAAATAAAATGGCAAAATATGTGTTGCAACTGTAGCAAAATCCTGTTTGTCATGTTTTCAAACATCTCAAAGCTTACCCCAGTGCATTTATTATAATGATTACCTATTTTGTATCATCATTTTATTAACAAGGAGGTCTTACATAAGATAGACGAAAAAACGTATTCCATGGTGCCTGTCAGGTAATATTTTTTTAAATAGTTTTTGCTGATTTCTAGGTGAGCAGCGCAGTGGATGAACATATTTTTTTTAGTTAGTTTTGCTTTATTAAAAGAACTTCTTTAAGAAGTTCTTGATTTATAATAAAAACAATTCCTAAAGTTTTTGTTTTATAGTCAAAGCACCACAACCTGAATACCCTATATTTAGCCACTGCAATGCTATATATATGGTAACCAATAAATGTGTGTGTGTGTATATATATATATATATATTATATATTTGTGTGTGCATATAAATTTAATCTTATGTCCAGAACTCCTCAAAATGGCAATTGTTTATTTTCTGCTGTCTCCAATGCTTTAATCGGAAAAAATACACTAGCACCAACTCTAAGGAAACTTTGTGCAATTGAATAATACAAGAACGCAAATTTTTTTGCTTTGCATCCTGTTTTGCGTCTCGGGCATTTAAATGGTGTTTTTCGATCAGAAAGATCCGCTTTTTTGTTAGGTATCTCCAATGTCACATCTACTGCATTTGAGGCTAAGAAGTCTAAAGTTGATGCTATTTTGGCTGAAGCATTAAATATTTCTCAATCTGGTGTTTGGTCATCTTTAGTTTGTGTGATTTCTATCTCAAATATTTAAAAAGTATATTCTTATTTGTATAATATAATATTTAAACTGATTTGAATTTTATTGTTTTATAATATGAATATTATTGTGTATATACTTATTTTCTATTTTAGATTCCTTTAAAATTTTTTATCCTATTACAGCAGATGCATATCTAGAATATCTCTTTAGAAGTACATTGTACCCACAGTCTTTTAAGAAATTCAATAAACCCAATCAAATAATTTACTTGATGCTGTACAATGTTGACACAAAAAAAGAAACTCCAAGCAACCTTACACATATGGGAAAAATGCATTTTTTCAAACCTAATCACTATTTGCCTCTGGTATCTTTTAAAAGCACTCAGCCAGAATTTCGAAGTATTTTAGTTCGTACTTAAACAAGTTTAAATTCTGCAAAAAATATTGTAGTAACGGGAGAAAAACGCACTTCAAATACTCAACTTGTTCAAATATCCCACTGTTCTGCCATTCAAAAAAGTAATTTGACCAAACCCTCATTGTGTATTAAGAATTTTTTTTCTGTGAACAATAAACCATTGTCTGTGTCTGATTCATCTTTGGATTTAAATAATAAATTAAAAAAATCGATATCAGGTGTCACAATTCCGAAACTGCATGTAAATTATGAAAAGACAACAACAGAAGATGAATGTCACAAATTTGATATTGGGTTGTTTGTAGACAAAGTGGAAAAATTATTAAGCATGAGAAGTATAATCTTCTAATGAACGTATGGGTGCCACCTTCTGACTATCTTTCCTAAAACTAATGATCGTAAATGTAACCTTGTTTGGTTCAAAAAATTTTCATGGTTGTGTTATTCAAAATACTATGATGGGTTGTTCTGTATCTCTTGTGTTCTGTTTGGAAAAGCCTTTTTAACTACTCAATTATTTTATAAATTTCCATATCGGCTTTGGTCAGTTGGAAATGTAAGAATATTATCACATAATAACACTTCTCCAATGCATAAAACCTCAATACAGATAATGCTTGATTTTCAAGCAGCAATGTGTAATAAAGCCATTTCAATTAATCTGCAACTCAATAAATTCAGAGATGACGCCAAAACATTTGGTTGAGCAATGTAATAATGCTGGTAATTTCTAATGCTTTTTAGATCTGATAGCATTATGCGGTGACAAGATCTTGAGTGACCATTTTAAAAATGGTCCTAAAAATGCTACTTATCGATCAAAGACAGTGCAGAATGCGTTGGTTTATACTTGTGCAGGTGTTGTTCGATTGCTATTGACAGACAGAATAAAGAAAGCAAAGTTTGTTTCTATTTTAGCTGATGAAGCTTCAGATGTTAGCCAAACAGAACAAATGGCTGTAATTGTTACATATGTGGATGAATACTGTAATGTAAAGGAAGATTTTCTAAAACTTGTTTCTTGCAATACTGGCTTAAGTGGAGTTTCTTTATCAACCAAGATCAAAAAAAGTATACATAAACTTAGTCTGGAAATGTCTTATTGTCGTGGGCAAGGTTACGATGGGGCTGGTAACATGGCAGGGCGTCTTTGTGGTGTAGCAGCATTAATTTTAAAAGATTTTCTTAAAGCTCCATACGTCTACTGCTTTTCCCATTAACTTAATCTATGTGGTGCCAAAGCATGTGTAATTTTCCATTCGAGATATGATGGATCATGTTCGAATTGTCTCTGATTTTTTTAATAATTCTCTAAAAAGGTTAGAAGATCTATCTACAAAAATTAGTGAGCTATGTCCGACATCATCTTTTCAAAAGTTTTGTTTTTAAAAGGAGTTTGTTTTAAGTAGAATATCGCAGGAGGGCATACTAGGAATTTGTTATATAATTAACGACATACTAAATCATATTAAAATACCTAAACTAATTGAATCAATAAAATTATTAGAAGACTCTCATAATTTACAAAATGCACTAAACGATATCAATGAATGGTCAAAGCTGTGGTTGATGTATTTTTAAAATGCCTAATTATAAAAAAATGTGTATAATAAATATAAAATAATATAAAAAATTATGAATAATGAAAAAAAACTAAACTTGAACTATACAATGGGTATGGCTATTAACAATCCAAAAGAACCAGAGCAGATGCTATCGAATAATTTAAAATATTTAATGGATGGAGAGTCAATTAACGTTTATGGATCAGCACCCATTATTCATGGATTCAAATTAAGAATTAAAAAAGAATTTAATCACAAATAATTTCTTTTCAAATAGGTTATCATCAATTTGGAACAAATTTCCTCAGTTATATTAGCAAAAAATACTATCAATTTCAAGAGAAAATATGATGATAAATATATTAGAATAAACTCTATGATGAAAGATAATAAAAAAAAACTCTTTTCAATTGTAAAATATTTTTGTTTTATTTCAACATTTCTTTTTATGTAATTGACAACAACTATATTTTTTTTTATGTAATTGAAAACAACTATATTTTTTTTATGTAATTGACAACAACTGTATTTTGATGTAATATTATAATATAAATATATAACATTTATTTGTTTTGTCTTATTTTTTAGGTTTTTCATAAATATTTGTTATGAACCAATGTGTCCCTGGCTTGTATCAGTGTACCCCATAATAGGGGCGGTTTGATATGCATTACATTTTTTTGTTAAATGGGTCTTAAAACTTTTTAAATAAGTCTTAGATGTAATTTATTTCAAATAAGATTAGTTAGATAAACAACCATCTCATTCTAATAGCTTTATTATTACTATTACGTCATTGTTTTGATTCTATAAAACAAAAATGTATCAATGTGCTCCAACTCTCCCTATACTTGAATAAAGTTCTTATTTTATCAATATTAATATAGTTTATAAAGAAATGAAGTATGCATTCCTGAGGAGGGGGATCACCATTCATTTACTACTTAATTCTAATCGGTTATTATGGCACCAACATCTTTTTACCTCTTATACCCATGAATTTTAGTGCTTTGTGAGCATTATATTATTAGTTTGTTACAACATTAATGACATTTATATATTTTAATGTTACACAGGTGGTTATCAGTTTTCAATTTAATATCTAGTTTAGACCATAAATAGTTCCACAATTATTACCCTATTTTTTCTTTTTATATTGCCCAAACTATCATTTATTATCATTTTTACTTTTTATTATCTACTTATTTTATTTTATTGTTTTTGCATTGTGCGGTATTTTTATGGTAACCATTAGCTTTAGTCATGGTAGCGATTAATAAACCAGCGGATTTATATAGACTTGTTTACTCATAGACCATTGTTTTATCATTTGCTAAGGATGACTAGAGCGTGATTTATGGTTCCCCTTCTCCCTGAGTCATGAAATTTTATTATTTCTACTAAATAGTCTTTACATTCATTTGTATTTTTTACTCAAATGACATCATCTACAATCTGATTCTATTATCACATCTCCCAGGCCTACGTAACTGGACTGCTCCGTTGGTCAGGTGTTTATGCAACACAATCTTTGTGTTGCATAAACAACTAAACATTAATTCTTTGTGGCTGGTGAGCCCCGGATGTACACCACAACAACAAAATGGACATTAGGCTATCCCGCTGGATGTGGTTACAGCACTCAACAACCTAATGACTAGGCTGACAATCACGCACACGTTCATTCAGAATCCATAATGCTTGTTGGATCAGCGCTCACTGACTATTTACTTGGATCTAAAATCTTACTTCATAGCACATCATTCCACACTAGTACAGGGTTGTAGTTCTTTTGGCTGAGAGTGATGGCTCTTTCTCCATTTTGAAGGTCTTACGTCTGGCTCTGATGTGCTAGCCCATAAGCCCATAAGCGCAAGAAGTGAGCATGTTTAGGTTTCTATTCACCTGATTTAAAAGTCAACAAAAACATAACAAGACCATACTCTGGCGACCAATAGGAGCATACTAATGCACTACATCATTACACCTAAAAACATCAACAGTCTCTAAAATCAGTAAATCAAATATTTGTTCTTTGTTCCATATGTTCTACACACAGAGTGACTAGAGTGTTAGTTGTTTTTCCCTAATGCTGCCTAAGCATCTATTCTTTGTTTTTCTACATAACAAAAGTCTTACCTCACATTTTATATATTTTATTGATTTTTATTTTTTATTCAACAACACCATCTACAGTCTGTTTTTATTTTCACATCTTCCATGACTATATAATTGGACAGCTCCGTTGGTCACTTTTTGCGATCTTTGTGTCGCATAAACAATTATGAATCAATCTGCCACTCAAAATATCCCATGATAAAGGCAGTTTAATACGAATTACATTTTTTTGATAAATGGGTCTTACAAATAAGATTAGTTAGATAAAAAACCATCTCATTCTAATAGCTTTATTATTAATATTACATCATTGTTTTGATTCTATAAAGTAAAAATGTATCAATGTGCTCCCCCTATACTTGAGTATTTTAAGTCTTTAAATTTTTTTTATTAAATCTTTTCAAACAACCTGTTAAAATATTGCCACTATATTTAATAAATTAAAATCATCATCAGCACATTTTTTTCTATTGAATTAACAAGTAAACAATTAACATAAGTAATTTTTGATTGTGTATTTTATAAAACGTAGTCTAGTATTAAATATTCAGTTTCAATTATTAAAATTTTTTTTTGTGCTAAAAATAAACTATCGAGCTAGAATAAACCTCATATCATACTTCCTTGCTATTAGTTGCGATCACCTAAACTTAGTTATAAAATTTAGAAATTAGGAACACCTCTGTGGAATAAAAAACATTTTTGGGTAATAAAATACAAAAATATTTTTAAATTAAAATTTTATTATGTTTAATTAAAATATTTATAAAAGTTTAACTATATTTAAAAAAATTTTAACAAATTAGTTAAAAGTTAAATGTACAAAAATAATAAACATTTAAAATTACTTTGATGTTTTCAATTAAGTAACTTTCTTTTGAAAGCACCTCGTGCTTGCATGTTTTAATAAAACCTATCAAGTATCGTGAGTTTTCCATTTAATTTCTACGCTTTGACATAACAAGTTTCAGTAAGTTTAATATAAAAATTAAATTGTTTCTTTTTGAAGTAAGTCTAATAAAATTGACGGGATTAAGATAAGTGATAATCAAAGCATCAGGATTTTTAATAAAAGATTTGGCTGACGGTATAAAACTACTTATGTTATTATACAATTCTTATCTCAATTATTATACAATTCTTATCAATTATATACATGTTTATATAATATATATATATATATATATATATATATATATATATATATGTATATACATATATATATACATATATATAAATTTAATAATATATATAAAAAAATAATAATATATATATATATAATATGCAATATATATATATAATATATAATATATATATATATATATACATATATATATATATATATATATATATATATATATATATATATATATATATATATATATATATATATATATATATATATATATATATATATATATAATTTTATGTATATATATACAGGCCTGGCGATAAACATTTCGAAGGTTGGTAAAAAATATTTTGGCACCTTAATAGAATAAATTTTAAATTATGTATTTTATCACAAATTTTTTTAAAAAAGGTTATAAGTAATTTATTTTGAAAAAAGTTCTTTTCAAAGTAATACTTCTAAACAATGTCAATGGTTCGTAAACGGAAAAATGCACATGCATAATTTGTTTTTAATTAAAACATTTTAAAAATTGTACACTAAGTACAATAATTGTAAACTAAATACACTTATACACTAAATAACTTTTAAAAATTTCAAGTTTTTAAGTTATAAAAGATTTTATTTTAAAAAAATATGTACTTATTTTTACATATAATAAGTATATAAATTTTTATATAAGCAGAAAAAAAAAAAAGCATTTTATAAAAATTTGGCTCCTTGGAAGCCTTGGTGAAAACCCCTTATGTATTTATATACATATATGTGTATATATATATATATATATATAAATATATATATATATATATAAATATATATATATATATATATATATATATAAATATATATATATATATATAAA
Organism: Hydra vulgaris; assembly: GCF_038396675.1. Lineage (NCBI taxonomy): Eukaryota > Metazoa > Cnidaria > Hydrozoa > Anthoathecata > Hydridae > Hydra > Hydra vulgaris. The sequence goes on from NC_088928.1 coordinate 31,161,104, forward strand.
TATATATATATATATATATATATATATATATATATATATATATATATATATATATTTAAACAACTTTAAAAAGTATTCTACACAATAGAGTGCTCTATGTTCTTAAAAAAACAGAGGAATTATATTAGTAGTAGAAAATCACTTAAGAAAATTTTTTTCCATTTAACACTGTGTTTCATCAACAAAGATTCATCAGAAATGCATTTCTGATGAATCTTTGTTGATGAAACACAGTGTTAAATGGAAAAATTTTTTGTTAAGTGATTTTCTACTACTAATATATATAATATATATATATATATATATATATATATATATATATATATATATATATATATATATATATATATATATATATATATACAGTATTGGACAAAACATTTGCAACCAACATTGAACAATGCTAAAAAGTGTTCCTAATTTTACATGTCTTAAAAACGAAACGAACTATACTACCACAGCAAACAGTTCAGGAGTCTGGAGTCATAGCATGCCATGACATGAGCAATCAGTTGACAGGTGACAGCACACAAGCAGAATTTCGTTGACAAGTGCCATTTTGCAGCGGACAAAACAAGTGCAACTTTTTTGGTTTGTTTCATTTTCTTAAGTCTGGTCCGTGTCAATGTCACGGAAGTTTTTTAATAATTAAAGGAAGTATCCATAAGGTGCATGCAGAAGCATGCAGAAGCTTCCAGAAGTTTCCAGAAGAAGCATCTGGAAGCATCCAGTAGCATCCAGAAGTATCCAGAAACATTCAGAAGCATCCAGACGCATTCAGAAGCTTCCAGAAGCATTGAAAAGAAGCATCTAGAATCTTCCAGAACAGGTTCACACAGGTTCATTTTACTATATAAGAGACATGTAAATCGACATGTAATTCAGTCAGTATATGGAAGTCAATCAGTCAGTATTATCAAGACAGTTTATCGAAGTGAGTTTTATCAAAGTGTTTTATCGAAGAACATCAATACAAGAAGTGAAATACAACAAATGCTTCATTACATCAATAAAGTCCACATCCAACCAAGACGTTGTGTTCCACAGAGCATTATTGTATCATCACAAGGTAAATGTAACACGGTTAGCCTTGAGAAGCATGATTATTTATTTTTATTATTTTATGACTTCAAGTGCAAAAATGGCTCCCGACATTTTTGGATTGGAACTAAGAAAGAAAACTATTGGCGATTACGTAAGTGGAATGTCACAAAAAAGTTTTTTTGATAAATATCGCATGAAAAATGGACCTTATTAAGACTATGTTCCAAATATATCTACGGGGAAGTTGGCAGCAGATAACAAAGGTGGAAGACCGCGTTCCACCATTTCTAGAGAGGATTCTATGATCGTCAGATCTGTCAAGAAGGATCCCTGGATATCATCAGTCGAGATACAAAAGCAATTAGAGCTGCCAGTATCGGACCGAACAATCAGACGACGTGCTGTTGAAGCCGGATTGTTTTCTCAACGCCCTGCAAAGAAACCGCTGATTTCACTAAAAAAACCAGAAGAAAAGACTCCTGTTTGCTACATCTCATATTGACTGGAATGTGCAGAAATGGCAAACTGTCTTGTTCAGTGATGAATCGAAGTTCAACATCATTGGCATTTGCCGTGAGCGATGGCATTTGCCGTGTACGTCGACCGGCCGGAAAACGCCTCGATTTATGTTACTGTCATAAGACCGTAAAGCATGGTGGAGACAATGTAATGGTCTAGGGGTGTTTTTCTGCTAACGGTATAGGTCCAATACATTGAAACGATGGAATAATGGACCATTTCATGTATAAAAATATCCTGAAATGTTATGTTACTTCATGCTGAATGGAATATGCCAATAAGCCAAATTTCGGTCCATATTACAATTGCATTTATTTCTCTTTGTAATTTTTGAGAATCTTCTTCATTTGATATCCTGACTATTAAATTACTGTCATCACAATAAAGCTTACAGGAATAATAAATTAAGACATTTTGGAAGATCATTTATGTAGACCATAAACAACAGTGGTCCAAGCACACTTTCTTGTGGTATGCAGCTGGTGACATTGGCCCAATTTAAAATGTTTTCTCCAAGCACAACACATTGTTGTCTGTTTTCTAGAAATTTTAATATCCACTTTATTAGTTTTCTAATTAAGCCATATGCTTTTAGTTTTTGAGAAAGTCTCAAATGTGTCACTATGTCGAATGCCTTGGCAAAATCTAAATGTGACTTCATCTAATGTTTTCAATAAATTAGTAACAAAGCCTTTACTGCGATCAAATTCGTGTTGTTGTTTGACTATAAGTTTGTTTAAGTAGAGATAATTCAAACTTTATTGCAACTAAAAAGTTTTCACCTGTCATCCAAACACTTTTTTAAATTTACATAACCCTAATAGGTGGTCCTATTGGTGCTCCGTTTGTTATAGCATCCTTATATTTTTTGTAATTTGTTTTCTGGAAATATTTGTCATATTGCCATTTTCACAGCTCATTCTACTGAAAAAAAATAAAGGCAAAAAAAGTTTTCCATATAATGCCAGGCTATGGATAGCCTGATACATTTCAATGTAGTATTTTTGTTAAATGTTTTAACAAGTGTCCCACAGATCTTTTTGTAATGTCACCTCAAAAAGTTTGAGTTTCTGACTTACTGCCAGCAATAAATATTATCTAACCCTCAGATCCTTGAGAAAGCAATCAATTGAGTTTATGATTGATTGACATACATTTTTACACTTAACCTGCATTGAAAAACTTTTTCTGTGAGTTATTAAATGCTTTTATTGTCAATGTCAATTAACAATATCTGTGTCTATTAATGATTGTTTAAAATTTTTTTTAGAAGTTTTGTAGACAGCAGTAGTAATTTTGTTGATTTTTATGACCTATTAAACTTATGTTTAAACGAGAAACTTTTGTTTCGCAGCAAAATGTTTCGAATTTGTATTCTTAAAAAAAAAAAGCAATGAAATTTATTACTTTCTAATGCTAGTATAATAATACAATGTATATACTGGTCCTCAAAAAATTCAAGATCGATAAAAATGTCAACGAAAACTGTTTCCAGATCCTTTAAGAACTCTTTTTGTACATCACAAATCTGTTGAAATTAAAATCCTAGCTGCTTGTCCAAGATTTTTAAATGACTTTCATATCGACAATTTTTTCCTAAAAATGCCATTGTCTGTTTTAAATCACTTAAAGCATTTGTGTATATTTCTGGTTTTTAATTAAAAAAACTTTGCGTTACTAAATAGCTAAAACTCTATTAAAATAAACAAATAAAGTTTTGAGGTTTTATCAAGTAATTATAAACGGAAATGAGAACAAATGTGAGAAGTAATAACGATGATATTATTTATGCATATAAGTATAAAGTCTTTATCTTTGACAACTTCTTTATTTTTTAGAAAATTATAAAATTAAATTTTTAAAAATAAGTATTGAGTACTATACTTTTGATATGCCCAACAAATCAGCGAATCATGATGAATCTGGAGTAAAAGTGTGCGCACCATGTGGGGAAAAAATAATTTCAAAAAAAAAAGTCTCAGCAGTTTGCAATCACAGAAAAGATAGCTAAACAAATTAAAATGTATATAAATCCAGATGCCAAACTATAAAGACATGTTATTGATAAAAGAAACTAGAACTAGAGATAGACAATGCAATTGCTATATATGCATCACAGCAAGGTATATTGTTCATCAACCCGCCGTTAAAGGAAGAGGCTTTAAAAGAAGATTGACTTTTAACATTACTGAAGACAGTGGCTTACTGGCTGCTACCGGAATCAGGAAGATTTCTTTAAAATCTTGTTCAGGTAAATATTATAAGCTTTTACATTTATATTTACATATAATAATAAAAGAAAAGAGTGATATTTTTATTCAAAATTTATAGGTAATAAAGGTTCAAATTCAATAATCATTTGTTCGTATTGCAAATCAGAAATTGAACAATAATGGGACAGAAGGGACTGTCCCATTATTGCAAGCTAACTAAATCAGCAGAAAATATTGAATTTTTAAAAAATAAAACCTTACTAGAAAAAGAAAAAGACCAGTTGATAAATTCATTACTTAAAACTAAGGCAGATAATCAAATAGATTCAAGTAAAAAAAATAATATGCTTAGAGCTTTATTCAAAAGGAAGATACAAATCACAAATCGTTTTAAAACCTGATATAGCTAAAAAAGTCAACTTTTTAAGCGAATGCTTGAATAACTTTCAGGTAAATACTGGAGTATCTTCAAATGTGATGGAGAAATTTACTAATTTTATTAGATCCAATATAGGTAAAAAGGCTGTTCCTGCTTATCACAGAGAACAGGCATCAGAAAAATCTAAATCTTTGAAAAGTTTATATCAGATTACACAAGATATGTTTGATGTAGAGGGTGAATCTAAAGAAAAAGCAAAGAGAACAATTTGTTGGACAGATTCACAAGATATTGTGGATGTCATGATGATAACTAAAGAGATTAATGAAAAAGTATACATTAAGGTATCATTGTATTTTATATTTACATTAAAATTTAATTTTTAATTTGCAATATAATTTTCAGAAGTAAATTTACTTAATTTAGGTAATGGCTGACGGAGGCCAGGGTTTTCTAAAAATTAGTGCAACAATTTTACCAGAAAGTTATCACCCAAAATCGTGAATTAACCGAGGATGAAACTGAAGAGTTAAAAAACTTGGAAGAACTGAGCTTTCCTAAAAAAAAAAGATCCTTGTATTTTGAAGGGGGTACAGCTAGCAAAAAAGAAAAGTTAACAAGTTTTCACAGATTATTAATGCTTTGTATAGTACCTAAAATCAAAGAATCTTATGAAAACATGAAACTGCTGTTTAAACTAATTAAGTTATATAGGATTCCTTTTGTTTTTGTAGCTGATTTTAAATTAATTTTGGTTGTTAATGGTCTGCAGACAGCCACTTCAACAAATCCTTGTCCATATTGCTATGTTAAATTACGATCACTCCCGAGGGTTAATTACACAAGAGGAAGAAAATATATGCGATGTAAACTGCAATTTAGATATTTATTTGAAATCTTTGAACAATAGATGTGCAGGTTTGCGAACATATGGCAATATGAGAAAATGCTACAACATGCTTTAAATAATTTTCTGTTATCAATGTATTTTCACCTGTTTAATAAAAAACATTTGATATATGTTTAATATATATTTTATTAGGTTTCAGCTATATCAAATTAATATAATCACTGATGTGTCATATGGGGAGCGATTGATTAAAGCTGTTGTGGAATTTAGTTTGAGACATTTATAACACTTTTATTTTCTGTTTTATTTTATTTTGATTTTATTTGTTTGAACCCCATTTTTTTTAACATTAATTATGAAAATATCGATAAAATTTTTTTTTTACTTCTTTTGATTCTAATTCATCTAGCAATTGCTCCAATTGGATTTATAGTATGCAAAAGTGTGGTTTTATTGCGTATTGTAGATTTATGATAACTTTCAAAAGTATTGCAGATAGCTGAAGTAATTAATAAATAATAACAACTTTAGAACTTACAGTTTTCTCTATTACCATATGCCAGATGAAAAAATATATTTTGAATTAATGACTAAATTAAAAGTTAGTTATAAATCATGGACGAGCAGCTAAGATTTTAATTTCAACAGAATTGTGATCTACAAAAAAAGTATAAAAGGATCTGCAAACAGTTTTTGTTGACATTTTTATTGGTCTTGAATTTGTTGAGGGCCAGTGTGTGTATTTTTTGTCAAGCTTACTTTTTGTGTTTTTAATATCTAAAATTTTCAAATTTTAAACATGAATATTTAATACAAATGCATTAATAGAGAGTATGTACAGAGATAAATAAAAATAGAGTTTTTAGCAGTTTCAATTAGAAAAAAAAAAAGACTGAAAACATTGGATAGAATTTTCAAGGAAAGAATGTTATATGATTTGAACAAATTTATTTAACTATAGCTTAAAATAGAATTATATCGATACTAAGATTCAAACTATATGGAAATTTTACATAAAATTTTATAGTGTTATTAGGGTTACTTTGGTTATGAAGAGGGGAGGGAATTCTAAAGCACCAATAATTGTGCAAAAAACGAGATGAAAAAAACTTTTTTGAGCACGGAACAGGTACAGAAATATTTACAGTAAAAAGATGCAACTTATCTAAATGACAAGACATGCAAGATCGAGTTTTAGTGGAAAAAGTGATTATACCTGGCTTAAACAGTGACCACTGTAGTACTTTAAAAAATAAGAAGAGAAGCAACCATACGATGATAAAAACTTTCATCATCGTAAGGTTGGGAAAGAGACTCATTTTTAGCAATCAAAAAATGATGACTTTTTGTCAAGACTGAAGTTCATCAACAAATACTGGAGTATACAGTCATCAGCAAATAGAGCCACTTTAGAGGTAAGATTATCAGGAAATTGATTAATATAGACGAGGAACAAAACAGGACTAAGGATGGAGACTTAGGTACCCCAGAAGTTATTGGAAATGAAAGAGGGTGGTGTCATTTAAAGATAACTTTAACAGTGCAATTAGAAAAGGATTCAATAATTTTGAAAGCTTGAAGAAGATTTGTTGATTCAAGAAATAAAAATATAAAAATAATGCCAATTAAGAACAATTATGAATAACCCTCAATAATTTATATAGAAATTGTGGTGTTTCCTTTGTACTGAAGCCCCTGACAATAGAAACAGTACCGTTATTCAAGTTAAAATGTTACCACTTTGAAATAAGGTATGTAGCTTATTTCAAAGTGGTAACCACTTTGAAATAAAGTTTTTGATTGCTTAAAACAAGCAGCTGATCTCAAATCTGATCTCTCTTCTATACTTAATGTAAAAGTAGAGCTGATGAAAAAGATGCTAATTGTGACCATTGTACATTAAAATGCAACAATAAAATGCAAAATAAAAAATAAACATCTCATAAAACCATTGTAGCTGCAGCAAAAACTATGAAGAATACCAGAGAACATCTTTTTTAAAGTATTCAATTTCATCAGAATTTAAGCATGCCATTGATCAGTGCATTGCTCAATGCAATAAAAAAAGATTTTTCTCAATGCACTATAAAGAAGTTTTCAGTAACCAAAGAAATAAAAAAATGGCCTAGTTCATTTTATATTGATAATGTATCTCACAGATCTATCTTTAGTCTATCTTTAAAGAAAATGAGTATTTTATAAATACTACTAACTTATTTTACTTTTATTTCATCATGCAAAATGACAATCTTCTATAATGAATAAACTACCACACTACTTATAAATAATGCTTCTACAAAGCAAATCTTCATACATGACTTCTGATGAAAATCAAACAAATTTTTTTTTCAACTTCAAACTTAGTATGGGAAAATGCAAACAGGTACATCTTATATTCTTGTTATACGATATTTTCATATTTGTTGAATTTAATTAAAATGGCAGCGTATAAACTTTTTGTTTTAAATATATTTTGATGTTATTATATATTTACAATATTTTGCTGACCTATAGCGGTCAGCACTTACCAACCTACCGGTTTACACCTGATGATGCTGACCGCTATAGGTCAGCGAAATATTGTAAATATATAATAATATCAAAAAATATATAAAACAAAAAGTTTATACGCTCCCATCTTAATTAAATTCAACAAACAGATACATATATATTGATCAAAACATTACTAAAAACCAATAAAATTTGTTAGCAGATTAATTTATGTTCTCAAATTTATCAATTTCTTCTTCTATTTGTTTTATTTAAATTAGTATTTATTGCTAATATTATTATTTAGTCTAAATAAAAATTTAATTATATTAGCAACTCAACTGAACAACTGTTTGGTTAATGACTCCTACTTGCATTAGCAACTCAACTCTGTTTGGTTAATGATTCTGTAATGTTTTTAGTTCAAGCCGTAGAAAAAATTGTTTACCTTACATCAATACAAACATAATTAATTTATTTCTCTGGTTTGACTTCATCTTTATAATGTCATCTTTACAATTTTTAATATAGCAAATTATTATATTAACTTTATATATTACTTAGCATTATTGTACGTTTTTTGACTGTCTATGCTATTAAGTCAAATTTTTTGAGTTATTTATTCATTTATTTTGAGGATTAAGAAAATTAAAACAAAATTTTTGATTTATTTTAATTTAGTCATTTTTATTGTTTTTAAAAAGATTAAATTAATTTATTTTAATAAGTTTACCAAAATAAAAAAATGCTCAAATTGATATAGGATCTTTTTTTAATAACGATGGACAATAAAGTTATCATATTTTTAAAAGATATAACTCAATCAGTAGTTCAATCATAACAGACTATATATGAATTATCAGTTGCTAGTTTTGGCTGGCAAAAAAGAGGGTTGACACTAAGGCATGCAAATTTTAAACTGAACTAGCTGAATTGCATTGATATCCCAAAAAAACCAAAGTTAAGAATGGTTTTGATGATGATTAGATAAACTTACATAGAAAATTATCATTCCAGAAAAATCAAGCCAAAGTTAGGAAAGATTAGACGACTGCGAATTAGCTGAGATGAAAAAAACAAATAGAAAAAGAAGTGTGAAGTTGTGAAGAAAGGTGTGTAAATCAGTTCTGAGAGCACATGGACAATATCACAATTCAGGAAACATAGAGCTAATGATGAACAATCTCAATTTATGCAAATTTAGGTACACGAAGGAGAGGAGACACTTTGTCATAGAAATTTCATAATGACTTAGATTCAGCATTGTTAGCCCAGTGGGATTCAGCATTGCTAGCCCAGTGGGATTCAGAAATGAGAAGAGTCAATGGATTTATTAAGGAATTAATGTTAATGAAAGAAGTAATGGGACTTAAAGTAAAATAAACGAGAGAAGGATGCCCATTTAAGGAATGTGTAATAAAATTGATAAAATGAAAAAAAGATGAATTGGATAATTGCGTTTGCAGAAGATTGTTTCAGGAATGTGTAGTTGTTAAATACCCGAAAATTAAAATTAAATATCTAAATTGGTATTATCAGAATCAGAAATATTTATTGATCAGAGTGAATAATTTACATCATGTTGAGAACATTACAGATTGTGAAAACATGATTTCACAAAAAACTATATTTCTATATGAGTAATATACTCTATATGAGTAATATACTTCTATATGAGTAATATACTCAAGTGATCAAAGAAATATGCATGAACTTTGCTAACAGATTAGTAAATGGGAGATCTGACTTGTTTTTCACTATGAAAGTAAATCCTGAATGGAAAGAATTTGTGAAAAACCTTGGCAAATATGAAATCACAACCAATAGACCTGATTTAGTTACAAAATTTAAAGTTAATCTCCTCAAAATAGTATACTTTATAAAAAATACTACACAAAATAAAAACATAAAATGCACTGAACAATATATAAAAAAACAAACAAGCTGCACAATTATTGACAAAACTTATGTTACGACAAAGTATTACTTATTTACTTTCTATGAAAAAAAAGTAATTTTAAAATTTTATTTTTTATTATACACTTTTTTAAAACCAGAAAAACAAATTATGACAACAAGATAGATAACAACAAATCATGATAAACAAATCATGATAATCAAGAAAAAAACAACCTTAATAGACAAAATAGAAAAAAAAAATAGTGATAAAAAAAAGAAAAACAAGTTGTTTGTAAAAAGAAAAATTTGAAGAGCATAAAAGACTCCATCTAATCAACAAAAAAGTCTTAATATTTTTGTTTTAATGAAAAGTTTTTTTACCTTTTTACGTTTTTCTATTTCGTTTAGTTCCCATTTTTTAAGGTCTTCTTGGTTGCGTTTGGCCTTTACTCCTCCACATCCCCAAGTCTATATAAAAAACATTTGGAAATCAACAAAATAAAAAAAAATAAAAAAATATCTTTTTTATAAAAAAGATCTTTTTAATGTTATAATAATTCAATCCTAATACAATTAATAAAAAGTTATATAAGTAAACCAAAGTGGTTAGTTAAAGTCACTAACCCTACATCCGTCCTAGCTACTGTGTGTAAAAAAAATATTAATAAATTGAAAGCCAAACAACCTTAATTATAATTAGAAGGCTACAATTTATTTTTTATGGAACTTCATCCTATAACTCAAAACATAAACCTTAGCTGACAACAACACTTTGATCTATGCTATTTTAAAGGGAAAGTTTTTACAAGTCAAATATTTTCAGCTAATCACAAAGATATAGGAGCTTTACATAAAAATTTTTTTAAGTTTTTTCAGATATGATAGAAACTGCTTTTAGTATGTTAGTTAGAATAGAATTCTTAGAACAAAAAAGAGTATTAGGACAGCATAAGTATTAGGAGTACTAAAATGTAATGATATTTTTTCTAGCTATGTCAGTTTTAATAGGAGGATATGTAAATTGGTTTGTTCCAATATACATAGGAGCACCGAATATGGTCTCTTTTTAGTCTAGATTATGCTGGATTTTCATCTATTGCTGGAGCTATTGAAGTTTTTTACATCTAGGCTCAATTATTTGTATTTTAGTAATTTTGATGCTGTTTATTCAGAAGAAAACTTAAATAATTTAGGCAAAACAAATACTTGATTGTGATCATTGACTTGCTCTTTTCTAATCATCAACGTTTAATTAACTTACATTTATAAACTACTCTAATCTAAAAAGCAGTAGTACCTCTAAAAATATTGAGCTCATTCTGTTTTACTGGAGAAAGAGTTTGCGGACACATTGTCTTTTTCTTTTATATTTCACTTTTGTATAAATCAATGGAATAACAAACAGAATGTAATAATAATATACATTATAACTTTGAATTTTATACATTTTATAATTTTTTTTATAACTTTGAATAAAATAGCTATTAAGTCATTCTAGTTTTTAATTTTTAGTTTTTAAATTTAATTTTTAAAATTTTAACAATAAAAATGATTTCAAAAATATATTAAGGCAAATTAAAAAAAGAAACAAAAAAATACAAATACTAGAGCATTTCAAAAGTAATTTAAAAAAAAAGGTAAATAAAACAAGTAACCTCAACACGTGTTAGTACTTCATTAACTGAATTCCTATAATTAAGTTCAGCACATTGAAGGTCTTTATCAATTTTAACTTTTGAATTAGTATCACATCCAATATGTAAACCTGTTGATATACTACGACTATTTTCTTTTAAATAAACCATAGATGAGTTTGCTAAAAGTAAATCAATAAAAAAATATCATAAATTTTAAATTATTATTATAAAGTAATATTTTTATTCACTTTAAAATATTATATAGTGTTTTCCTACTTTCAAGAACTTTTAAATTAGGAGACACTTCAATTAGCTGGCAGTATGGACCACCATATTTATCAGGCCCATCTCTAAACAAATTTTTTAAACGAGAAACAAAAATGTATTGAAATATTATTGATCTATTATTGTATGATTTATTATATATTTGAAGTATTATTTATTTTAATATTTACAAAGTTAATCAAAGGAAGATGATTCAAACGTTTACCTCCAAGGTTCATCAAGTGCCAAAATTAATACAACACCTGACACAAATTTCAAGATGGTAATAGTTGCGCTTTTATAGTTCATTAGTTTACTCTTAAATCTAAAAAAGTAAAAATATATTAGTAAAATGCAAATAAATTAAACAAAACCTGAATTCAAATAAACTAGACTATTTAAGGAATGGCTTTTACACCTGTTCAAACTAAGGCCGTGCTGGTTGCTCTCGTATAAAAGATTCCATGAAAATTTTTCATTTTCTGCATCCTTAAAAAAAGTTATTTGAAATTTAAAATCTATATTTATAACTCCTTTATTAAACAATTTGTTTACTTAATTATAACCATAAAATTATTATTAATTATATATAAATTAATTAAATACATTATGTACAAGTAAATAATATCTATTTAAAAAAATGTTTAATTTTAAGCTTCATATGCAACTTACAATTATAATTAACATATACTTTATATTTTAAAAATGTCAAGAATAACCTTGCAGATAGCTGAAAAACATGAAAATAACAAAAGGTCTCAAAATCTAGTCCACTTTGAGAAATCAAAATCAACAAGATCTCACATACCCATAGTTTTTGAGCCACTTGATAATTTGAATAAAATGCCAAAAGTTTATTCTGTTATGGTCAGTTTATTTGCTTATCAAATTTAGAGAAGTCAGTTTATTCGAGATGTAAAAGAGTTGGCACAGAATTATCTGATTTATGGTTAAAGCTTAATTTACCAAAAATAAATGAAAGGTCTATAACAAAAAAAGTGGAAATTCTCATTAACAAATATCATTCAGTTAAAAAATCTAAACAATGTCTTGAAGAAAAGTGGGATTATTTATTTGATATAACTAAAGTAAATGGTAACTGGCTTAGCAATGAAGACAAAGCATTTTATTTTTTACAAGTGGATACTAATGGTCAAGTTGGTTATTGTACATCAAAAACTATTAAAGTACATCCACCTAAGTCTGGCAGGAAGAGACCTAGCATACCTGAAACAGATACAGTAGAGGTCAGTGACAAAAATGAAGAAAGCAATGAACAAAATGATGAACAAGATTCTAATTATATTCCTCCAGACAAAAAAGTCAAGAGAAAATATAAGAACACTACTGTGGCTGTTAACTTAGTTAAGAAGTCAAAACTAAGTATTAAGAAATCAGCAGAAATTTGCAAAAATTTATCTGAATGTGGTGTCAATATACAAGCCCCATCTAAATCTGGGGTTTATAGAGTTACAATATCAGCAGCTCAAAAAATGGAAAAGCACATGATAAGTATTTTAAAAAAGAGAATTGGATGTTGCATTTTGACAGTTAAAGAATGTCAGAGAAGGAGTATCAAGTCTTGGTTTTAAAAAATGCAGAAAAGGAGGTGAAACTAGCCATTTAAAACTAGATGATGGGAAAGCTATTAGTATTTACATAAATTTATATAAATTTTAACTATGAAGTAGTATTAAAATTATAATATCTGATACTACAAGTGTGAATACTGGGAGTAGAAATGGAGTTGTAAATCAACTGCAAAGAGAATTTGAAAGAAAAATCTTGAACCATTTCAATTTATTAGTTGTCAGCATCATGCATTGGACACAATTTTGAAACATATTATGAATGAAACTCTTAATGAAGGAGTGCCAAAATCGCCAGAATTACATTACAAATTTATTGAAAATAAATGATTGGATTTGCCACTTCATTGCATCAACTTGGTCTGATATATGGTTTTCTGACATGCAATACTCAGAACATGATTTTAAAAATTTAGAACAAGCAATAAGTTCAAATTCAGCCATGAAGACCTTAAAAAGATTTTGGTCACAGGAGCCCAGCAGAATACAAGGAATTCAGAGATCCAATATTTGTGCTAAAAGAGTCATAAAAGTTATGCAAGAAATTCATTCCAGAGATATAGATAAAATGAACTACAGATTTATTCTGCAAAACAACTTTTAAATTGTATCTTGTTTAACTGAAAGTTAAGTTAAAGGTGGCTTGATTTTTAAATTGAGTCAAAATTATCTTGATGTCTCAAGGGTAATTATTTTGCTTTTTTCTTATCTTTATCTTCTTTTTTCTTTTACATTCTGATAAACTTTCAACTAATTCATTTCTTGTTGGTGATTACCAGAGATCTAGCACATTTTCTTTTTGCACTTTTTCTCTTTGCCAACCTCTCACCTGCTTTTGGAAATATATTTCTTCTGCTGTCCAATGGTAGGCAGAAGTTTTGGTTTGCTGTTTCTTGCCATTAATAACTTCAGATACAATTGATAGTGATGTGGAGATTGTTTGTGTTTGCCAATTACTTAAATGATAAAACAGGGTCTGTCTAATTGGATACATTAGTAAGACTGACAAAAAACGTTTTTGAGACCAGTTGAAAAATACTGCTGGACAAACTGGCTGATAAGGTAGAGACATTTGCTGGAATTGGCCAATTAGATACATAAGAACTTATAAAACCTACATCACTAAAAACATATGGATCATATGGGAAAATGCCAGTTGCTTTAAAACAATTTTAAATGTTTTGGAAAGTAAAGGCTTTTGCATAAGCTAATCCTAAATTTTCAGAAATGTCCTATATCATCATAGGAGTAATTGGATGTGCCATTAACTATGAGTCACACACTGAAATGTAAAACTTCTTTAATTGCCCATATACTGACCTGTCAAGTGGTTGGAGTTTGTGGCTGCAATGTGGCGGCAATATCAAGAGCACAACATTACTTTCTTTAGCTTTATCCATCTTATCCATTCAATCAATATATGACTTTTGTAGTTGTCCATTATTAAAAGTAATCGAGGATTCTTGCTAGGATATCCATACTCCACAAAATGATCAAACCATTTCAAAATAATTTCTGTATCCATCCACTGGGATTAGCATCACATCTGGTACCTGTTGGTACACCTTTAAGCATATGGCTACAAAAGTGGACATGAGGAAATATTAAAAACAATGGAATAGAATTTTGAAGGGCATTTATACAACCCATCATCAATATCATAAATGCAATCAGCAGAAAACTTAGGGCGTTTCTGCACACTGTCAAGGTTTTTGAAGAAAGTATCTACACTTGTGCGATTAAAACTAGTTGTTTAACTGAGGATGGTAGCTTCTGACATATGAATAGATAATTTTGAACAATTTAAAAATAAATATAACCCATTCAGTTCCAGCTGTTTCACACTTTTTCCAGTTTTTTGGTATTTTAATGTCATTTTTAATTACATATTGATATGCAAGTTCTTTGTTCTTCTAACATTAAGTCAATAATGCATATTAGATGCTTAACAAAGTGCTTGTTAAGCATCTACTATGTTTGATAGTAGTGATAAGCTCCCAGATTCAACAGCCATCACAGCGGCTTTTATTGTATGAGTATCAGGCTTTAACCGATTTGCCACTCGTTTGTTTTTTCTTGGCATCTGAAAAAGTATTACACATATTACTATCTCCATAATTAAAATTTTTTTTTAATTGCATTAACCAAAATCCAGATTAAGACTACTCAAAATAAAATGAAACTTATGAAGAAATTTATATTTACAGTGAATATCTAAAAAAAAAATAATTTAAACTGAATTTAAAATATGCTAAAAAATATTTACAAGTGATGAAAAGTGGTATTTACAAGTGATGAAAGTTGATCAAAAAATAATAAATGCCAAAAATTTCGAATTACTTTTAAAACTATTTTTAGATTTCCCACAAAACAATGGAAGTTCAAGTAATGGATTGTACAACATTTTTACCCACTAACTGTTATTGTATTTTAGTGGGGCTCACAATTTATTTGTTATTCATTAAGGAATAATTCTACAAAAATGTATTAATTTACGATTAATTATACTTATCTCACAAAAATCTTGTTTCAAAACACCACAGATGTTTCATAACATGTTTCAGTTAAGTTACTCTTACTCCAATTATTTTCAAACATAATCTTGGTAAATAGATTTAATATTATTAAATAAATTTAATAATATTAAATTTTAATAATATTAAAAAATAAATTTAATAATATTAGTGTTGCGGCATGTTTTTGAGAACTATTATTGCCTCAAAAGAATTAAGAACTTAATATTTAATGACTTCCTTAAATTTATTTAATAATATTATTAAATCTATTTACTTGCCTCAAGAGAATTGAGAACTTAAGACGTCCTTAAATGCAATTTCACAATATTAAATTTATAATGGAATAAAAGTATCAAGATTATGTTTGATACAAGGCTTTTTCACAATAATAATTTAATATTGTGAAATTTCATTTAAGGAAGTCATTAAACCTTAAGTTCTTAATTTTCTTGCGGCAACAATAGTTCTCAAAAATGTTGTTGCATCGTTAATAAGTTTAATTTACAAAGTTTTTAATGAACCTTATTTTATATCCTTTTGATGTTGCAAAGTATATAAACATATAGTTACTAGCATAATTTATACTACAAGCTTCAGTATTGTATTAAACCACTGAAATGGCTTCCATACCAAAGAAAGTTGGTAAGCCTTGTAAAAGTTTGGGAGATAATGTATCTATTAAAGCAGAAGAGACAGTACTCAGATCAGCAAAAAAAAACGTTTATTAGTTTCAACACATATTTCAGCTATTACTATAAACAAAAGTATTGCAGCTAAAAAAAGTAGATGTTCTTCTTGTTTAAGTTATTGTAATGTTGATTTTTCCTTGGAAAACCTGAAACAGGAAAGACTGTGCTGATTAGATTACCTGTTTGGTAAAAGAATATGAGACACTCAAATATATTCCTAAAAGCAAAAGACAAGAAAAAAAAGTAAAGCAAAAAACTACTTTTTTACATTGAAACAGAACAGTCTGTTTGATATATTACATACAGACACTTACACATTGCTGAAACGATATTGCAGAGGAAGGTCTAAAGCTTATTGGAGACATCAAAGTCAAATGTTTTGATTCAGTAGAGATAGAACAACTTGCTCAAATTGTGGAAAAGCATCAAAAAAGCTTCAAAGGGGCATATTACTCAAAGAAATCAATTGATTTTTTTGAATATACTTTTGAAATAAACAAAAAAATAGCATTTCAGTAATATTATTAATTGCATATTTATCAATATTTTAATAAACCTTTTGTGGGATATCTACAAATAGTTGTAAATTAACAAAATTTTATGCAATTATCTTTTAATGATTAATAATTAAATTGTGTAAACCTCACTAAGTAACAATAATAATTAGTAGAAAAAAATGTTGCGCAACACTTGTGCAATCCATTATTATAACTACCAATGTTTTGTGAGATCTAAAAATCGTCCTCAATTTGAAGTTTTTTGTATTTAGCATTTTTAGATAAATGTTATCACTAGTAAAAAGCCTAATTATTTTTTTAGTAATTAAAACATTTTTGAGTAATTGAATTAAACATTAGTATTTAACTAAAAACTAAAAACATAAAATTACATGCAAACAAAACATAAATATTTAACATTAATGATGTTTTCAAAATCCAAGAAACTTGTTAAATATTTACATATTCACAAATCATTTGACAAAAAAATATTTCTGAAACTCAAAAAACACAATTTGAAGTAATAATTGTAAAATACAGATATAAAAAAAACCTTCACATTAAATTTTCTATATATATATATATATATATATATATATATATATATATATATATATATATATATATATATATATATATATATATATATATATATATATATATATATATATATATATATACATATATATATATATATATATGTGTGTGTGTGTATATATATATATATGTGTGTGTGTATATATATATATATATATATATATATATATGTGTGTGTGTATATATATGTGTGTATATATATATGTGTGCATGTATATATATATATATATATATATATATATATATATATATATATATACACACTATATATATATATATATATATATACAAACATATATATATATAGTTCTATAAATTGTTGCATTTGGGAGTATGGAAGGTAAAAAATGATTCTTTTGCCAACAAATACGCCACTTTTAATTACTTTTGACTTTCGTCCAACATTTCCATATTGTCAGAAAGTTAAAACCATTAAATTAATTACAAATTATTTGTTTTTTTTTAAAAACCACAAAACTTAATTGATCAGAATGTTTTTATAAACATTCTGAATGTTTTTAATAATATAAACAATGTTTTTATTTTTATTTTTTTTAATAAATTGTTTTTATTTTCATTCTTTTTACAAATTTTATTTTAAAAATTTTATGTAATTTATTAGAGGGCGGGAAATGCTTAACAACCAATTTTAAAAACACTTTTCCTATGTTAGTGGAAACATTTTTGCTATATGGGGGGTTGAACCAAATTACATTTCTAGCTCTATTTCGCTTTTTTGTATTCTTTTTTTCAGTGTCAAGTTTTAGTTCAAAATTTTTAAAACCACTTTTTTTTAAGGGCATCTTCAAATATTCATTTAGAGGAATTGAATACATTTTCATAAAAGGAGTTTTGGTTTAGCCTGTTATTGATTGAAATTGGGATTTGTTTTAGAATTTGGGGTGGATGATTTGAGTTAATATTAATATACAATAATTTCTCGTTTGGTTTTTTGAAAGGCTTATATGAACTTTCAGAGAGGTTACATGTGACATCAAGAAAGTTTATAATTTTTAATTTATGTTTATTTCGATTTGAAAGCCAATATTTTAAAATTTTTTTATATCTTTTCTAATTTTATTGAGCTATGGACCAGAATTTTTATGCATTACTATTAAACCATCATCGCAATAAAGGCCTATATCATTTATGTTGATTATTTTACTTAATAAACCTAAAATGTATAGTCCAACAAATTCACAGATCTCTGCTCCATCATAACTACCCATTGTTACATCAAAGCAGTCATGTATGTTTTTCTTTTTTCAAGTTTCCTTATCAAAATAAAGTAAGGTATTTCTGTTTTATTATATGGATTGTTTCTTCAGGAATAACTGTGTGGTTTTTTGCAAATTCAATTGTTTTATCTAAAATAACTGCAGTTATTAAAGGGTAAAAATCATTAATATCAAATTGAATAAATGTACAGTCATTTTTATTTTCGATTATGGAGAATTAATTTATAACATCAGTGGTATTTTTCCATTGTTGCAAATTTAATTTATTTCTAAGAATATTATTAATTTTGACTCATTTAATTTTGCTTACATGTTCAATCTCACTTTTTGAGGGAACCAATAACCTATAACCTACAAAGACCAACACTAAAAGACCATAAACCAAATTTTCAAAACAAACTTCCTTTTAGGTTATTGATTCCCTTAAAAAGTGAGATAAAAGTTAGCTACAGTTGTACAAAAAATATGGAAAGAATTATAAAAGGTCACAATAATGGTTTGTTAAACAAAAAAGAAATCCTGAATGAAAAAACTACAGAAAATTGTAATTGTAAACAAAAAAACAATTGTCTAATGAGTGGAAGTTATTTATCAAAAAATGTGGTATATAAATGTATTATTTCCTCTAAGAATGTACCCGATAAACAATATACTGGTATAACAGAGGGTGAATGGAAAAAATGTTTTGCCAATTATAAGCAATCTTTTAAAAATAAAAAGTATTCAAAAGACACCATGCTGTCAAAATATATATGGGGATTAAAAGATAAAAATATTGATGATTTTATACTGAATTGGTCCATCCTTAAAACAGTGCCTGCATATAACAATATTTCCAAAAAATGTATACTATGCCGACAAGAAAAATTTGTAATAATTACACATGCAAACCAAGAATGTTTATTAAACAAAAAATGAAAATTAATTTCTAAATGCAGGCACAAAAATAAATTTCTCCTAAAAAATCTATAAAAATAAATGAGCTCAAATAATAGTTAAATTATGCCCCCTTTTTAAAAAATATCTTTATAAAAAAGCAGTCATTTCAAAATAATTCTTTTCATAATAGTGTCAGCAAATTCCACACATGTGTGAAAATTTACAGTAGTTAAGACATTTGCGACTTCCTGTAATTTAATTTTTGGTATAAATTGAAGTTTTATTAATTTGATCATTCATTTCTGGTGAGTATTTATTGATAAAACACAGTGAAACAAAATGAGAATGAATTTTTGTTAAGTAATTTTCTACTAATTTATATATATATATATATATATATATATATATATATATATATATATATATATATATATGTGTGTGTTTGTGTGTGTGTGTGTGTGTGTGTGTGTGTGTGTGTGTGTGTGTGTGTGTGTGTGTGTGTGTGTAGGGGAAAACAGAGTGAGATGGGACATGGTAATATCTAAGCAGAAAACTTATATGTATGTTTATATATATAATATATAAATATATATTTATATATTTATAATAATATATACATATGTTTGTATATATGCTTATACATATATGAAATATATACACGAAAAGATGTATGTACATTAAAAAGATAAATGAAAGTAAAACAAATAAATTTGTATAAAAAGCATTATAAAACAAAAAAAACATAAAAAAAAAAGAAGATTTTAGGTTTGCATTTTTGTGGTAATTTGAAAAATGTTTCATTTGCATTAATTTATTGGTTTTGATTTTTAAGTAAAAAAAAGTATAAAAAGTAAAGTAATTTAAAAAGAGATAACAAAAGTTAAGTAATTAAGTAATGTTTGAGTTACCAGGATTTAACTCTGCGTGTGTGGTGTGTGTGCGTTAGTGTTTGTGTGTGTGCGTGTGTGAAATACAATTATATATATTTTTTAATTCATAGAACTTGAAAAGCACAAATAATTCCTTAACATTAAATAATGCCTTAATTTAATACTTAAAAGTAAAAATTATTTTTCAAAATCAAAAGAATACAATAAAAATCCAAAAAATTTCAAAAATACAAAACCAAAAAAATATATATATATATAAAACCTTGTTAATATCATTAAACTTGTTATCCATTCGAATGTAACACGTTGGAAGTCTTGTGCATAAAAAGTATAGTAAAGTTGGTGTTAACATGGTATTTCCTGATTCACATTCTGTTGGTAAAAGTAACATCTAAAACATTTTAAACTTTAATGAAATATTAAATTATTATAATTAAATATTATACTTGTTTTACTTGGACATACATAGCTAACTTAACTACCAACCAGAAACTTAAAAAAGTGCAAATATTTGCATAAAAAAACCAGGCAAAGCTGTCAAACCCAAGTGAAGTAAGAAAAAAAAACTAAAAATAGAGATAATATAAAATAATAATAATAATAATAAGAATACTCTAGTAAAGCAACTTATTAGAGTCATAATGGTATATCAAAATCATCAATAAAAAATGAAAAACTCATACTCCCTAGTAGACACCACAACAAATATTCTAAAAGTCTAAAAATCTAACAAAAAAAAAAAAAAGAAGCAAATAAACTAAAACCTCACTAAGTTTATTTCAACTAAACAAATACAATAACAAATGGTATAAATAAAATTACCTTTAGAAAATGCAAATATATGAAAATTTGGATTAAAAAACTGGAATAAACTGGGACAGCCAATTACCAACTTACAATTCAATAAGAATTAAGCAAAGGCTTAAAAAATTGGTTAGCATCACTTACACCAGTAATGGGTCCTTTCTAACTTTATCATCACCTGAACCATTTTCAAGCAGAATTATTTTACATTTAGAATATCAAAAGAGAGAAAAATTAACTTTTGAGCATTTTCTGTCATAATAAAGTTATTTTCAAGTAAAGTTGTCATAATAAAGTGAAGATTTTTCTGTCATAATAAAGATTTTTCCAAGTAAAGTTGTCATAATAAAGTGACTATTTTTCTGTCATCATAAAGTTTTTCAAGTAAAGTTGTCACTAAAACCTTCATAATAAGAGCTAAAATTTACTGATGTCCTTTATTGTTTTCTACCCAAATGAGGAAAAAATGTTTCAAAAAATTATTTTTAAAATACAAATAATTTGGCATTTTTTGACAACAAATAAGAATAAATGTTTACTTTTAGAAACAAATAAAACAGTGCATTGCAGCAGCAGTAAAGTAACCTGACCACCAATGTCATCTGGAAAAAGTTGTTCTGTTCTACTAACTCTTTTGTTTGTCTTTTGAGTTAAAAAAAATGCTTAAGACTTAAAAAAAATTTAATGGAAAAAGGTTCTTTTGATGAATAGACTTTAAGTGGAACTAGAAGATATATTCTTAATGTACAATGTTCAAACAGATGTCACTATATTCTTGAAATGATCAGAATCCGAAGGAGCAGTTATTTTTATTATTGAATTTGAAGTTAAATGAATTTGGCTTGAATTTGAAAAATTATATCTTTGGTTTTAATGGTGATAATGACAATGTGGATTGAAGAAAATTTCAGCGCTGTTAATGATATCTCTAATATTATTCAGGCCTTGACATTGTAGAATTAGATGTAATGGCACTAGAAAAAAAGAGATTGATAAAATCTGATGAAATTATTAACTTTTCAAAACAAAATCCTAAAGAACAAATGTTGTTAAATTGTCTCTGAAAGAATTAGTGAAAGAAAAAGCTATAATATTGGTTTTTTTTTCGTGTTTTTTTCCTTTTTTCTAAACAACTTCACTTCCAACAAGGCTACTAGAGTTAAAAGTAACTAGAAGAGGAAAGATGAAGCTTATGAAGCAAGATAATGATTAACAGATGATTTAAATGATTGAAAAAATATATGAATCAGGAAAACAAGATGAAAGGAGCGAATTCCAAAGAATTGATGTTCAAGGAAAAAAACTAGAAAAAAAATTTTTTTTTGAGCACTTAAGAATAGCCACAGTAAAAGTATGAGGCTTAATTGAATGATGAGTAACACGAGAATGAATTTTAGTAGACAGTACAAGAGACACTAGCTCTTTAGAGCAGCAGCCATTATAGTATTTATAGAAAAGATAAAGAGAAGCAACATTACAACCATGTGACAATGGTTGAAGGTTGGCTGCGAGGGCAGGTCCAACTATGTACACTATTCCATACAAGAAAGGATTTGAGATATATAGATATAAAGAATAGAATCCAGAGTAAGAAGTGGTGAGAAAGATAAAGAGATGCAAACTTAACAGATGCTAATTTTGCAATTGATTTGATATATGGTTTCCAAGAAAGATTGGAAGTAAGAGTTAATCCTAGAAGACAAAGGGTAGATGACTCATAGAGTAGATTACTGTTCATAAATATAGGAAGATTTAGACTGTTATGATTACAATTAGCTGAAAAATTGAGTTTTATCTAAGTTCAAGTACACCAGCCACTGAGAGCCTCATCCTATAGCAGAAGTGAGATTCTTTTCAAGCTCAAATGCCTCCTCCAAGCAATCAGAGAGTGCTGGCTTCTTATCAAGACAAGAATAAATGGTAGGACCATCAGTAATCAATGCCACCTTAGATGTGAGAATTTCTGGGAGATTGTTAATGTAAATTAAAAAAAGTATAGAGCCATAGATAGAACCTCAAGGAACCCCTGAAGTTACAGGAAATGAAGAATAGTGCTGTCCATAAAAAACAACTTTTATACTAAAATTGGTAAGGAAGGATTCAATAATTTTAAATATGTTAACTGATACACCATAAGAAAAAAGCTTATAGAGAAGACCAGTTTTACTATTCCAGACACTACGATACAGATATTCTGTGTTATATATGATCTCAGATGACTTTAAATCAAATTAATATTTACTATACAACGATACAACATATTGCCAGATAACCTTTTTATTTGCCTGAACAAAAATGAAATTGCTAAAATAGCAAGAGAAGTATATGTACCATTATTTCTACACAAGGATAACCTAAAACTCAACTAAAAGTAAAAGCAGTATCTGAGTCTGAGTTTTAATTTACTATGCAACAGGAAGAACTGAAGGATTAAATAGTAACTTATCACTTAAAGAAATTTTGAACTATACTAAACATTAAATTGCCAAATGCCAAGGTCTTTAGAAAGTATTTAAAATCTTTTCTTATGCTTTCCTCCATCTTCTATAAAAGCAGAAAAAAATCCAACTAGTTTGTTTGTTACTAAGTTACAAACTAGTTTAAATGATGACACTTTTGATAATTTATGTGTAAACTAAGTTCGAGGGTTTCTTGCATAACTTTAAATATAAAACTTTTTTTATTTTTATATTTTAATATTTTTTTATTATTCAAACTTTAAACCATAATTAAATATTTATTTCTATTTATATATATATATATATATATATATATATATATATATATATATATATATATATATATATATATAATATTTCTAAACACTATGAAAAAAAAAATTTGTTTGATAAAATTTCAGAACTATCAAGAGTGAATTTTTCTAATTACTATGGTTGCATCAAAAAGTTAGCAGAGTTTTTTCAAATATATATACTTTGAGTGACTTTTGGAAAATCCGCAACAGTGTAATTAACAAAGGTAAGTCTAACACTCCATCTCTAATTCATGGTATTGATCTTATTACCTCTCCCAAGGATAAGGCATTACTATTCTCAAAGAACTTTTGTTCTAATTTGACTCTTGAATCTAAAGGCCATACTCTTCCTGCTATTCTAGCTAATCAGGTTAACCCATTGTTAGACATTTAACTCACTAAAGCTTCTGTAGCTTAAGTCATATTTTAATTAAACTCTTCTACAGCTTGTGGTCCAGACAACATTCTTGTCGTAGTCTTACAAATGTGTTTTCCAGAACTTTAAATTCTCTCTAAACTATTCAATAAATGCTTGACTTAATCTTGATCTCCAGACTGCTGGAAAATAGCATCTGTGGTTCCAATTTTTAAAAACTCGAGTTAAAATGTACTACAGAGTTTTTTAAAATTGGAACCCCCTTCAACTATTGTCTGATTATTCTTCTCTTTATTATTTGCAAGGTCTTTGAGTCTTTTATCAACAAATGTCTAACTTACCATTTTGAGTAAAATAACTTAATGTCTGAAAATCAATATGGTTTCAATCTTCTCATTTTACAGCTGACTTTTGCAAACTGCTTTGACTGAAAGGTTCTATTGTGCATTAGATGGAGGCTGCAAGGCAAGGGGTAATACTCTTGACATATCTAAAGCTTTCAATAAAGTTTGGCATGTTGGTTTTATCCATAAACTTGCTTCATATGATGGATCTGGGAAAGTCTTTGAGATTATTAAATCATTTCTTTCTGACTTCTTTCTTTATTAAAGTTGTCCTTGAAGTATAATTTTAATAAAGCACTCTTCTTCACTTACAGTAATTTCTGGGTATCTCAAGGTTTTTACCTTGGTCCTGTTTTGTTTCTTATCTACATAAATAATCTTCCTGACAACCTTAAATATAAAAAAGCTCTATTTGCTGACAACTCAATTTTATACTCCTGCCTTGATAAAAAGTCTTCTCATTTCGATCACTTAGAACATGCAGCCGATTTTGAATCTGATCTCACTACTTTGACAGATTGGGGCTTGCAGTGGCTTGTGAACTTTAACTTCAACAAAACTCAGTTATTTATTGCAAACAACTATTGCAATACTGTGGACACTCTTATATTAATAAATGGCAACCCTCTCACTAAGTCCTCTACTTTCCTTTATTTTACTTCTTGGATAATCATTTATTACTGACATTGAAACTCTCATACAATACAATTAATTGCAAAGTTAGCATGTTATGGTTACTTCTCTTTATCGTGCTCCTCATTATCTTACTCCTATTCTTTACCTCTACTAATCTCTTATTTATTTATTATTATAAATATTTACTTTATTATTATTCCTGGATGGAATACCATTAAATTTTTAAAAAGTTTAAAATTTCATCACCGGGAGAAAATTGTTGCGCTTTTGTCATGATAGAGATACTTATGTTATTAATGTGCTCAGGTAACTGGTTCTAATAAGCTGCTTACTTGATTGTCATTTTTTGCTACCCTGTATCGAAATTCATTTGAAAAATGGCGCTTTTTGGTTTTAGTATATTCTTTATTGCTTATCAGGAAAGGTATTGGATTCATTTTAATGATGCAGTCTCTCTCTGTGTGAAAAATCCGTTGTAATTGTACCATCTGTTTCAACTATTATAGACTATAAATTACATTCAGGCTTTTCTTTGATGCTTCCTGAGATTTTGGGCTACAAATGTCCAAGGATGAAGTTGATAAACATGTGGCAAAACTAGCTGAAGAAGTTGAACTATACAACAGAGGGTTACTCACATTACCTTCCTCTTGGTTAGATTAAGACAGAGTGAAGGTCTCACTAGATGTTTTTAAGGAGTTTTTATCACACAAAATGTTTGATTCACAAGGTTATGAAGAACTACGAGAATGAAAAGAATATATCATTTTGGTCACTTTACTTAAAACAGTTTTATGGGCTGTGTCAGAAGGTCTTTGGCTATTTTTTTTCTCTGAGAACCTGACAGTTTTTTTAACATTTGCAATAAAAAAATATTTAAATTCAAATTAACAGTACAAAACTTTGTTTTCTGAAAGCATAAACTCTTCATAATATAGGTTTTTTAATTGATCATTTAGGTCACTATTGATTACAACATTTTTATTAACTTACTTTCTTGTCGGTTTATATATTTTATGGTCCGTGCAAAACAAACACGAGTTCAGTATTAATAAGCGAAATTAATTTAAAAAGTTCAGTATTAATAAGCGAAATTAATAAACCGCTTGCTTTATAAGCGAGAGGTTCCGAGTTCATTCCCACCACGTCCCTGGTAGTACTGTGGTGAGCTTGTTTCTCCGCGAAGCGGCCTTGTTTGTCAAGGTTCGTGTTTCGGAGTTAAAGAGTTGAGAGAGGGTTATAAACACAAGTAACCTCCTCATCTATAATGGCCTTCTCGGCCTTAGGGAGGTGAATTTAAAAAAAAAAAAAAAAAAACTTTAAATAAACAACGCGAAAAAAAACTTTACATAAACAAAAGAAATTGTTAAAAAAATTCTTACAAGAAACTTTAGTTTAGTGTAAACAAAAGAAACTGTTAAAAAATACATTAAAAAAACTTTTTAAAAACAATATTTTTTAAATGGACTGAAAAAGTAAATAAATATATAATATTACTTATTTAAGTAAACTTATATTTATTTATTTACTTATTTAAGTAAATTTACTTAAATAAGTAAATAAATATATAATATATTTATTTACTTATTTAAGTAAATAAATGTATAATATATTTATTTACTTAAAAAGCAACATTTTTGAAATGGACTAAAAAGTAAAAAATAAACTTTTTCTGGAGACCTTAGGTCTTTGCGTATGTACACAACCTGAAATATCCATTAAAGTCAATGACTAAAAATGTTGGGTGCTTAAAGTTTAAAATGGTAAAGATATTTTATGAAGTTATGAAGACCGCTAAAAAAAAATAATTTCCTGCAGCGCCCAGGCCAGCTTGCCCCAGTTGTCTCTGCCTAGGGATGGTCCTGAGTGTAGGATTTGCATATAACATGAAGCCCTCAGATTTAAGGTCAGCATTTAGCAATGCTGACTTAACTTTGTCTGCATTTTAAAACCTAAATTTATTTGCTGTTTCAAATAAATTTAAAACGGCAAAATGAACTTTTATTTTAAATTCTAAATAACATTAAAATAAAAATAGCAAAACAAACGTTTTATTTTAATTCTAAATAAAATAATAAAAAACAGAAAATAGAATGTGTTAATTAAATTCTAAATAAAATTGTTAAAATAAAAATGGCTAAAAAATGTTTTATTTAAATTATAATTATAGTAAAAAGTGAAAACGCAAACATTATAATTAACTTCTGATTAAACTTTAACAAAAGACCAATGGAATTAAAAATGTTTTATTGAAATTCCAAATAAAATAAAAAAAATAAAAATGACAAATAAACGTTTTAATTAAATTTATATTTCAAAAACATAATTCTTTTTTATATTCTTTTTAATTACTTAGCAAGTTAGCAAATGCAAGTAAGTTTACTGTTTATGGTAAAAAACAGTTCTTAAGTTGCCTTTCTGTTTAAAATTAAGAACACTTTAATTAAAAACCAATAAAATAATAGAGGAAACTAATTGAGATTTTTTTATTTTTTAAGAAACCACCAATGCGCATTTTTATAGACCAGAAAAACCTTAAGACAGAAAGAAGAACTTTAAACACCAGAAGCAACTATACATACCAGAAGGTTATTTTAATTCAGATTATTTTAATTTTTTTTTACTTTTATTATTATTTAATTTTATTTGTTTGATTAAATTGTTTTTTCATTTTTGCTTTATCGACTGATTCATTTAGGACTAGCAAGGCTGTACATACATAAACTGAACATGCAGGAAGTGTACATTAGGGCACAGTGAGATTCTTATGTTAAAAAAAAAAAAAAATTAAGTTTAGGAAAAAGTAAAATTTAAGTTTAGGAAAAATTCTTATGTAAATTAAATTTCAAGCTAGGTTTGCTATGGACCACTTTTTGATTAGAAAACGTCTTAATACCCAAATTTTCACATTTAGATATTGAATCAAAAATAAATTTGTATAAAATAAATATAATCCATTTTTATATATTAGACTCTCATAAAGATCGCAGTACAGGATCAATTTTTAAATACAATTTGAATTAGCTCTCCACTATTTAAAATCTTTATAAGATCATAGTCTGTTATTATTTAATTTGTTACTTGTTATTTAATCAAGTTATTCCTAAATTATGTCAAAAGCTAAGACTAGACATTCATCAACTACTAAAATTTCAGAGTTTATTGGACCTGGAAAGGATTTTATTTCTTTATTTAATGTGTTAATTATTTAGTACAGAACAGTTATTGGAAAAAGTATTTCATTGAAAAAACAAAAGAATATATACCAAAGCAAAATATTCTAACAGAGATCTTGCTAGTAATCTAATTTCACTTGTTTTTGCTCAATAGAGAAAAGCAAATGTTAAGTTTCAATAACCATGTATTATTAGGGAAAAATTGCTACATTATCGAATAAAAACTCTTTGCTAAAGTAGAAAAGGATGCATGGGGAAGAACTAAAGTAAAATTAAACAAAGAATTTATATTGAAG
Source organism: Hydra vulgaris (assembly GCF_038396675.1). Taxonomy (NCBI): domain Eukaryota; kingdom Metazoa; phylum Cnidaria; class Hydrozoa; order Anthoathecata; family Hydridae; genus Hydra; species Hydra vulgaris. The sequence goes on from NC_088928.1 coordinate 31,189,681, forward strand.
TTAGATAAACTTATGGACTTCACCGCATTTCCTCTGACAATACTTCTATGTGAGAATGATTTGTTTATGTGTACTTCCATAAGTTGCAAAAATAAAGCACATAAATTGCACCTCTATTTTTAACTTAAATTGCTAGTTTAGATGACATGACACTAAAATAGCCTGCTGCCGGGGGCTTCAGCACATACATCGACTGACAAATAGTCTGACTCGCAGCAGAGTGCTGCTACATTGTCTGAGGGTTTGACAAAGGCAGCAATCTTTTCTTTCATTATTCTTTGCTTTTTTCATTTTCTAAAAACGCGGTAAAGATAAGCAAAAATAGTGAGTAAATGCTTATCTAAACAAACTATAGAATATATATATATATATATATATATATATATATATATATATATATATATATATATATATATATATATATATATGTATATATTAAATGAATGATCAAATTAACAAATTAATAAAACTTCAATTTATACCAAAAATTAAATTACAGGAAGTTGCAAATATCTTAACTACTGTAAATTTTCACACATTTGTGGAATTTGCTGACACTATTATAAAAAGAATTCTTTAGAAATAGTTACTTATGCTATTTTTTAAAATGTTTTTTTAAAAAGGGTAGTCAATGTAAATATTATTTGAACTCATTTATTTTTATAGTTTTTAAGGAGAAACTTATTTTCGTGCCTACATTTAAAAATTAATTAAGATCTTTTGTTTAATAAGCATTCTTGATTTGCATGTGTAATTATTTCAAAATTTTTCTTGTAGGCATAGTATGCATTTTTTGGAAATATTGTTATATGCAGGCGCTGTTTTAAGGATAGACCAATTTAGTATAAAATCATCAATATTTTTTTCTTTTAATTAATCAATATTTCCAAAAAATGTATACTATGCCTAACGAAAAAAAGTTTCTCCTAAAAAACTATAAAAATAAATTATTTCAAAATTTTCTATGCCTACAAGAAAAATTTGAAATAATTACACATGCAAATCAAGAATGTTTATTAAACAAAAGATCGGAATTAATTTCTAAATGTAGGCACGAAAATAAGTTTCTCCTAAAAAACTATAAAAATAAATGAGTTCAAATAATATTTACATTAACTACCCTTTTTAAAAAAACATTTTAAAAAATAGCAATTTTAAAAATATAAATTGAAGTTTTATTAATTTGATCATTCATTTCTGATGAATCTTTGTAACAAAACAGTAACAAAAGTTGGCTTGCATAAAATTATATATATTATTGTTTTATTGCAGCAAATTATTGGATGACTAGTTAATAAAAATAAACATTAACTAGTTTTATTTTATAGTTTTGAGATTTCACCTGCCACAACTGCAGCAATCGCTGCAAGTAATCTGCAAGATTTAATTGTAGCAGAACTTCACACCCCTAAATCCTTTTACCTTGCTTAATATTCTTCTAAGTTGACAAGAGGAAAAAATTTATGGTAAATGCAAAGAAAATTGATGTTTCAAAACTTCCAAATACATATAATATTGGGGTTTACTTTGATGGAAAAAAAGATTCAACAAGAGCAACCATAAATGATTCAAATGAACAGTTACACCTTATTATTATCAAAGAGCAAAACATTTCACTTAAGAAGCTGACAGTCACTTTAGAAACATAAATTTTAAAACCTGGTGGATGATTCTTGGTCATTTTACCCTGGATGCACCTATTCATCCAGATAAGTCAACTAAAAAGATTGCTGAAGGTTTTTTTAATGCTAAAATAGCATAATCTTACTGAACCATATTTAGTATTTGGAGAAGATACTTTAATTGCCACATGCTGGATAAATGGCGCTATAACGCGTCTTGAAAAACTGTTAGGTCACAAGCGCCACTGTGCCATATGCATGCTTCATTCAAATAAGCTGTTTTTGCATCACCTAATAGAAGGAACTGTGGACCAACATCATGCAGTACTAGATTTGTAGGTCCTGTGGGAAAATTTCTTCCTGATGTTAATATAATGGAGTGTAACCCTCAATTCAAGGCTCTTCCAGACGGATAGAGCTTTGTTGACATTTCAGTAAAAAATACTAAAAAATACATCAACAGATCAAAAACAATCCTACAAGCTATATAAAGCAGTTAGTGTACTGCCACCAAACCTAAAAGAAATTCAATATGGTCATGCTAGATGGCTCACTACTGGTATGAGAATAGTATTTAAGTGGACAAGGAAACATGAATTAACTGAGCAGAATTAAAAAATCTAGAGTTACTTGCCTTATTCTGTTTACAATTTTATTCTAAACTTTTTTTTGACATGAAAGTAAAAGACAACCTTGAAGATTCTTTCTATCACATTCTTTCTCAATAGAGAATTCTCAGAAATCAACCTGATAGGGTAAAAAAAAATTGTGACATAATTTAGCTTATAACTGGATGTATTCCCTACATCCAGTTAAAAGCTTGGTATGTAAACCATAAAAGTATTTTAATCTCTTTGATATTCAATAATAATTCAGAAGACTGCTACTTTACAGTTGACAATATTTAAAAACTAAGGGGTAATAATATCCTTGGAGATAAGCAAATTAAGTCTGAACTTTGTAGCACTATTCAAGAGCTAGTTAAATGGGAAAAGTTGAATGAGAAGTACAAGAAATTGTTTTATTAACACCTTTATTGACTTTTTTTTGTTAAAACTCATACCCAAAGTACCGAACATGCTGAAAAAGTGACAGTACCATCTATGTTGGTAGTTAGACCAGATGCAAGAGATGGGTATATTAGAGCTAGAGTTCAACGTAAAGAGTTGTTACCTGTGTTTAAAACAAACACAAATATTTTATTAAGCTTTTAAAGTCAATAGACTTGAAAGATATGTTAACTTATTGTTATTTTAATAGTGTTTTAATAGTGTTCTCAAAATATCATTTGGGTAAGATATGGATAAACCACCTGTTGCCTACAAAATAATTTTTTAAATACAATGAAGGGTATATTTTTTTAAAATAAGATTTTACATAGTTTTAATTTCTAAAAATTTAAATTTGGGTATCAAAACTTTGTTAGATAAAAATTTTGGAAATGATATATTCTTATGTAAAGTTAAGTTTTACATCTTTTCCTAAGCTTTTAGAATGAAAAGAAATTCCTGATGTACCCTAGTACACGTACATTGACTGGCTTAAATAGGTAGAACATGCAGGAAGTGTACATACTTTAACTGAGGATTATATAAATAAATAAGTATATATATATCTATATATATATATCTATATCTATATATCTATATCTATATCTATATCTATATCTATATATATATCTATCTATATATATATATATATATATATATATATATATATATATATATATATATATATATATATATATATATATATATATATATATATATATATATATATATATATATATATATATATATATATATATACAGTGGGTGGCCATTGAAATAGGGCCATCACGTTTTTTGTTATATTGTCAGCATTAATTCACCTTTCAAACGTAAAATTCACAATTTTTCATAATTATTTACAACATTATTACAAATTATTGTGTAAGCAACACTATTTTGTTGCTAGCAACACTGTATTTTGCATGTTTTGATAAGTAAAACCGTGAAATTGTGTTCAGTTACCATTTGTAGAGTGCCGAAGCTTGTTGTGTGTGTGTTAAGGATCTTTCTTCAAACGTTATTTTTATTTCAAACCGAGTATTTTTCAAAATTTTAATTTTTAAGTGTTTTATTAAGTGAAAGACTTCTTCTGAAAGACAATGAGGCAAGACCAATACATTATAAATAAATGAAATAAAATATGAAATACAATATAGAACTATTAAACACACTTAAATTAAATAAAAATAACTACATGATTTTTTACTACTAAAATTTTCACGCATTTAGCAATCATCAGGTAAAAAATACACTGTTTTTTTCGTTAAAAAATATACTCAATAAACATCGTGGCGTTCAAAAACAATTATAAAACTATAACTATTTGGTTTGGTTTTTTAATCAGAGTCATTAAACATTGCAGAAAGTCCTTGCTACTTTTAAAAACGAAAAATGGAAGAAAAACTTAGCACACGACTGCTTTGATGTCACAATGGGTTGTTTTGACGGTGCAGAAGTTTGTGAACTGGTGGGCCTATATTTATTAGACTCACTATCTAAAATAATAAATAAAGAAGATGTTGGGCTATATCGTGACATTGGTCTGATGGTACTTCGTAAAAAAACTGGATCACAAATTGATAGAATACGAAAAATCATAGAGTTATTAAAATGATCGGTTTTAAAATAGAGATCCAAACAAACCTACCCGCAATCAACTTCTTAGATGTATCCTTTAACTTAGAAAAAAGCTCCTACCAACCTTTCAAAAAACCAAATGAATATCTATGTTACATCCCCTCTGATTCCAACCACCCTCCGCAAATAATAAAGCCAATCCCTACCTCTATCAACAACAGATAATCACAAAATTCCTCAAACGAAAAAACATTTAATTTATCTATACCAGAATACGAAGATGAATTAAGAAGAAATGGCTTCACTAATTTTAATTTAAAGTATAACGCCCAAAAAAGAGAAAAAAAGACAAGAAAAAGAAATATAATATGGTTTAACCCCCAGTACAACTTAAGCGACAATACAGTAAAACTTAAGCGACAAACACTTTCCAACATCCCACCCCCAAGTAAACTATTCAATCGAAACACTATCAAATTGAGTTACAGCTGCACCAAAAATATCGAAAGTATAATAAAAAGCCACAACAAGAAAATTAGTTCAGAAAGACCAAAAGAATACCCACCCTGCAATTGCATAAAGAAAGAAAACTGCCCTATAATAGGAAAATGTAGAGCCTCTGATGTTATTTATAAATATATAGTATCCCCCCTAACACCCCAGAAAAAGTATATATTGGCCTAGCAGAAAGTGAATGGAAGAAAAGATGGGCTAACCACAAACACTCATTCACAAATAAAAATATGAAAAATTCAACCACCCTTTCAAAGTATATATGGCAGATAAAAGAAAACATAAAAATGACACCAAAATTAACTTGGTCAATAATTAAACAAGTCCCGCAAATAGCAACGTAACAAAAAAATGCTTGGTTTGCCTTCATGAAAAACTTGGCATAACATCATACAAAGGTATGCAAAAATTATTAAATAAAAAAACAGAAATTATACCTAAGTGCCGTCACAAAAACAAGTTCTTGCTTGACAACCACGAGCCCAAAGATTAAAAAACCAAACCATGCTCGCAAATAGTTATAGTTTTGTAATTGTTTTTGGACGCCACGATGTTTATTGAGTATATTTTTTAATGAAAAAAACACTGTATTTTTTACCGGATGATTGCTAAACGCATGAAACTTTTAGCAGTAAAAAATCATGTAGTTAATTTTATTTAGTCTCGTCAAAAAATCAATTATATAGCTCTGATATCATTCATCGAGCACTCTTGCTGAATATATGCTCACAACAAAATTAAACTTATATATATATATATATATATATATATATATATATATATATATATATATATTTATATTTATATTTATATATATATATATATATATATATATATATATATAATATATATATATATATATATATAAACATAAGATAATATATATATATATATATATATATATATATATATATATATATATATATATATATATATATATATATATATATATATATATATATATATATATATATATATATATATATTACCTTATGTTTGAAAGTGAACAAAACATTAAACATTAACATCAGGTTTCTGTTAATCAATTTGAAGCAATATAAAAAATCTAACCTCAAAATTTGTTTTTAAAGGAGATCCAGTAAACTTTTCAAAAAGCCAAGCTTCAAACCCAGCAAATATATAAAAACTTTCATCTATAAGGAAACTCTTCACATTTTTTTTTGAAACACAAGTTGCGCCATTTAACTTAAAAAAAAAATTGAATTAATCTGATTTAATGAAAATGTTACATAAAAGATATTAAGCTTTTGTTTTTAAATAAAACTTACACATGACTCAACCATAGAGCAAATTAAAACATCTTCTTTTAAAATAACACAGCTGTCCATAGCCAGCAGAATTCCATATTTACAGCAATCTTCAAAAACTAATGTCAAGTCTGCAAAAAAAAAATATTTATTTTAGCAATTATATTTGATATATGTCAATAAAAATTTAGCAAGATCTTATGTATAATATATAAAACGCATTATGAAAATTTATAGAAAACTTTCTCCATTAGGCCTCATACATCACCTATATGCAATATAAATTAATCTTGTTTATATGCAACATCCAAGACCTAGAGGGATTTATATAAGCTTATAAATCAGAGGAATTAGTGAAAATGATTTTTAAAGGGAATCTTACAGTTGAAGTAACAAGTAATTAACTCCACCTCCCTTACCCCATTATATAAATGAATTGCTTTTTATTAAAAGGGCTCAAGTCAATATTTTTATCAAAATGAGTTTGCTATCATTTTATATTGTTTGAAGATAGATGCAATAGTTTGTTAAAAGGGATTTTTTAACTCTATATATAACAACACAATAAACTAGCAAACATCATCAACGTTTTGTTGAAGGTGAGTAAGTCAATATTTGGTTTTTGTTAAAAGATCATGAGTCAGCTAGAAATTTTACTCTTACACAAGACATTTGCTAGACGCTCCTGTTCATAACACTTCTTCTAACTGTATTTGATTTGAGTAATAAACTATCATTTTTTAGTGTAAAGTTTTAAACAGCTTGTAATGGATGAGTTAATAAGTAGAAGTTATTAATCTCATTAAGTTATTAATCGTTCACCTCAGAAGAGAAAAGCTTGTTTAATAGTGATTACAATAGAAATAAAATCTAACACATCATTACATCATTTTGTTTTGACCAGTTTGGAGATTATGTCAGAGAGATTAATCATGGTGGTTTAAGTTTGCCTAGAGATATTATTTGCTCTTTAAATAGTTTATTTATACATTTTATTTCATCATCTGTACACTTGTGTCTGTCTTGTTAGCTTTTCTAACTGTTTTTGGATGGTATATGGCTTTTAAAGATTTACCAATGTTTCAAAAAAAGATTGTAGAATCCTTCCCAACATATTTTTTAACAATTATCTTTATTCCCCGCATTCTTCAAAGGAACCCAAATGGAAATTTTAAAGTTATCTTGTGGAAAATTTTATATATATTTTATATTACATATAAATATATTATATATACTTTAATTGTAGTTTTATTTTGAAAAGTTATTTTTAAATATAGATTTTGAGTATTTTGCACATTAAAAAGCGGTTTTTTACTATATTATATCTAATGAAATTTGGTTTGCATTTATTATACAATTTTTTTCATTTTGGAGGTTGAATTCATTCATTTGTTTCAAAAAACTTAATTTATGACTTTTATATAACTCATTATATATATATATATATATATATATATATATATATATATATATATATATATATATATATGTATGTATATATATATATATATATGTAAATTATGTTAGTGTATTTTACAAATAGAGTGCTCAATGTTCTTAAAGAACAGAGCAATAATTAATAATTAACTCTTCCTGATGATCCAGCCATGGTGAAACTCCGAGTTTAAGATAAAAGTTAGATAAGTGTTTTTTACTAATTTTATATATATATATATATATATATATGTATATATATATATATATATATATATATATATATATATATATATATATATATATATGTATATATATATATATATATATATATATATATATATATATATATATATATATATATAAAAGTTATTATATTGAATTATTAAGTACTTAATAAGATATTATTATATTTAAAATATTAAGTATTTAATAATAAAAATATCATATTATTGGTGTTGTTAAACATCTCTAATAGAGCTATTATGTTTATTATAGTTTTCATTTTTTATTGTGTATGTATAATTTATATAAAACTATAAATATTGTGTATGTATAATATATAAAATATATATAATTTAATAGAATATAATATATTCTATATTATATTTCTATATTATAGAGCTGCTCTATAATATAGAACTATAATATAGAATATATTATATTCTATTAGATTATATATATTTCAGCAAAGCTTAAAATATCTTTTTAAAACTTTTAAAGGTGTTTTTAGTATGCAATCAAACATTAATCTAACAATATAAGAAAATTTAAAAAAAAGCACACTTTTGAAGAAATAAATGTTTTAGCATGGTTTCTTTTAAAGTAATTGCATATGCATTTGTTTGAACTAAAATTTTAAATGCTTTTGTAAACCAATGTAAAAACCATGCTTTAACATACTTTCTTCAATTGAGTACTTAGCTATTAAACTTAAAAGTAATAAATCGCATAATTATCAGGAAAAAAATTAATGCGTTTGTTTTTAAAATTTTTAAGTGAACTTCAACATTTTCTTAAGTAAAAGTAAAGAAACGTGATGTTCGTTTTTCTGGCTTTTTTTTAACAAACATTTGCATCTCATCAATTTGTTATGCCCTGTATATATATATATATATATATATATATATATATATATATATATATATATATATATATATATATATATATATATATATATATATAAAATTTATATTATGGTAAAACAAGTGACAGACCTTTTTACCTTCTTCATTGAAATCGGATTGATTATTAGTTAGGATATCAAAATACAAATTAATCTTTTCGTTCTGACTTTTATAAACTAAATAAAAAATAAAAATAATACATCATACTGCTGTTATTTCAAAACCTATACAATTGTATCTATTAAATATATACAAGCATGCAGATTTAGCTGCCTATTCCTAAAAAAATCAGTCAATTTCATTCTGCTGAGCCAATCCATAAATATCAGTTGATATAAATGTTCACTTAATGCGCCTGTACCAGTTGTGGACAGGAAAGGCATGCAATCACACTCTATTCCTGACCATGTATTTATTATTTTTTTGCGATAACTTAACCACAGCTTTTTAGATTTTTGAAAACTTTTGAAAAATGTGCTAAATAAAGTTTAAGGTAATAAGGCGAGAAACTGCTTTTAAAGATTGTATGCTATAAAAGACATTTATTTATATTATTGAAAGATATATTTTTTAAAAGTATATTTTTTATGAGTATAAGTGTTTTTAAAACAATTTGAACAATTAATTTTATAAACAACACCGAAAATGATTTTTTTAATAAACTTTTTGATGAATCCATAAATTTAAAAGTCGAAAACATGTTGCTTTTTTTTGTAAACTATTTAACTATTTAAACTTTCTAAAAATTTTTTTTACACTTGAACGCTTTTAAATAAAGTTTTAAAAAGTTATTTAAAAAAATTATCATGGAATATGAAATAAAACTTTTATTTTAAAAGTTTTTTTTTTTAAACAATTTGTATTCCTAATTTTAAAACCAACGGCGACAACGAATGCATTTCAATAATTTTTTTTTTTAAATACTTTTTGATAATTTAAATAAAGCTAGTTTTTTATTAAATGATAATTAGATGTAAGTTTTTTTTAATTTAAAAAAGTTCGCCTAATATTATAAAAACAAAGATCGAAGTTTTATAGTTCGTCGCGTTGGTTTGAAAAGGTTATTAACTGAAATTTTTTGTATTAGGAGAATTTTAAAAAAATCTTTTAATTTTTTTTAAATGTTTAATTAAAATTATTTATACTATTATTTTTTTATTTGTTTATGTATTTTTTTTTTTTGATTGATATATAAAAGTACATGAATAAATAAAAAATAATCATATAAATATTTTTATTTAGACATTAAAAAAAAAGAAAAAAAGATATAATTGCTATTCTCCTAATATAAAAAAAATCAGACACTCGTCAAACCAATGCGATGAAATATTCAACCTTATTGTATATAAGATGCATATAAAAAATAAAAATAAAAGATAAAGAAAATTAAATATAAAAAGTAAAATAAAAAATTGAAACAAAATTTCTTTGGCCCTTTAAACTCAAGTTTAGATGAAAAAATAAGTACAGATCAAATCATAAACAATAAAACAAAATCTCAATTACTAATATTACTAAATATATTAATAAACTTATAAATATCATTAATATATTCTACTTTTAAAATACCATCTATAATTGGTAAAGAGAAATTTTTTTTGTCAGAAATAGCATGCAATCGCACATACATACCTCTATGCATTTATATAAATGTATACATTTATGCAAATAAAAAATAAAATATGCAATATATATTTTTTAATAATTTAAACAAAATTTGTTTATTGTTAATCTTGTTAATATTGTTATCTTTAAGAAGTAATTTGTTACTTTTTTAAAAAAAACATTTTATGTAATTTAAAACAATCTGAAAAGGTCAAAGTTATAAAATTATTTTTTGTCAGGTCATAAAGTCAGGTCAGGATTATCCTGTTACTGGTAACATGTAACCCAGTACAACATACTTCTTGTCCTGCAGCCTAGTAGGATATGCCTTTTTAGGCAAAGGCTAGAAGAAGCCAACTCGTACTTAAAACACCCCCTGCTTTGGGACTCTTGGTTGAGTAAAGGCTAGAGATGGTGTCTTGATAAAAATACTTATTTTGGGCAGATGTTAAACGTATCCAGCTACTGTCTTGTAGAAGGCTTCCTAGGCAAAGACTTTAGGGGTAAGCTACCTTAAAGCTGACTGGAATTCTTTTCGTGATTTTCTTCATGATGACTCTTGGGTAGAATTTTTTTGTCAAAACAAATGTGCTTCTTACATAACTTCTTGGATTCAGACTGACATGGAATCTTTTATTCTGTCTTAACAATTCCAAGCCAAGCCTCACTCTTTTTTATGGCTTTCCTCACATTATGCTGCTGCAATTTCCAATGGAAACCATTACTTCCATATCTATCAGCAAAAAAATTCTCCAGAAAACAGATGTCTGTTTACTATTGCTAAAAACCATTGTAAAAAGGTTTTGTTTAATGCTAAAGCTTGCTATACTCAGGTCATAAAGTCTTGTACTTCATTTCAAAAATTAAGCTCTTGTGAGTTCTGGAGAATCATTAATAGTATCTATAATACGGGCAAATCTGTTATTCTACCTCTCTTGTATAGTTCGATTTTATCATTTCACCTAAAGACAAAGTTGAATTGTTTGGTAAGAACTTTTCATCAATATCATCTCTTGATTCCACTAGTTGCATTCTACCTGATATAGTCGACAAACACGTTGATTTATTTCTTGACATTCATATCACTCTAGCTTCTGTATCTAAAGTGATTTCCTGCTTAGACTCTAATAATTCACAAAATTTAGAATTTAAGCAAGAATTTCTTTATCTTTATCAGATTCTATTCTTTATCTCAAATCTGTCCTTATATGGAATACTGTTGCCATATCTGGGGGGGGGGATCTTCAAAAGATGCCCTTCCTCTTTTAAACAAGGTGCAAAAACGCATTGTAAACATAGTTGGACCTGCTCTTGCAGCCACTTCTAACCAAATATTATAATGACTAATGTCTTTAAACTTTTTTTTCTTTCTTCAAATTCTTCAATGCTACAATTGAATGAAGTGCATTTTTTTTACATGTATATCTGTAATTCTTTCACATTTTTTTTTTTTTTTTTTTTTTTTTTTTTGTTATTCACCTCCTCAAGGCTGATAAAGCCACTACAGATGAGGAGGCTACTTAATAGTGGTTATAACCCTCTCTCAACTTTATAACTCCGAAACACGAACTTTGACGAACAAGGCCGCTGCGCGGAGAAACTAGTTGAAACTTATATTTTATGTATGTCAAAAAACTTTTTTTCAATAAAACAAAATGTAAAAAAAGTGTTATCTAAAAATAAATCTAAACTCACTCAACTAAGTGCATTTTGATTATACATGCAATTGCTTATGCATATAAAAAAGTTTTTTTTTTTAATCATATGGCATTTTCATTACAAACAAATTTTCAATAGGATTGAGGTTAGGTTAAAGAGGCCTACAACCTTAATGCAATCAACTGCTTACAATCCTAATCTTCATGTAATCTTAATTCTCATTTAATCAACTTCTCACAATTCTATTGTCATGTAATCAACTGCTTACAATCTTAAACCTATTGTCATGTAATCAACTGCTTACAAACTGGATTTTCTGTAACAGGGGACTACATCATGCTGAAATTTAAGTATTCAAAATGTTCATTAATATTTCTAGTATTTTTTTTAGTATAACAAAGTTTAGTATGGAAATTTATTAAGGTGTAAGGAGAAAAACCATAAACCGTAACTTCGATTGGCTAAAATGGCACTCCAAATCATGATTTTAAGCAAATGTTTTAAAGTATAAAGTGTATATAGTTGGGTTGTATCAGTGGCTAGGCAGATGCCTAACATCCTAACATTTGTTAGAAGAACAACTCAACTTTTGGACTGAGTCTTAGACTGAGATTTTCTTACTCCCATTTTCTTCTTTAGTAAATTTTTTGTATGGAACACTGTTGTTATATTTGGGCTAGTTCTTTTAAGACCTTCTCTCTTTTAGGCAAGGTCCAAAAACACATTGTAAATACTGCTGAAACTGCTCTAGTTGCTAGATTTTAATCTCTTTACCATCATCCTAAGGTTACACCTTTTCTTTTCTACAAATACTACCATAATCACTGCCCAAGCAAGCATCATCATTACTAGTCACAACATTTTACTTTTTTTTTTTCCCTCAAAAATCTCATGTTAAAAAAAATTGAAAATTTTTAAATTTAAAAAAAATTAATTTTTTTTAGATTAATAAAAAATTTTAATATCAATTAAATTTTTGTAAAAAATTGTTTGTAAAAAAAAATTTTTTTTTATCTATGAAAAATTGTCTTTAAAATCAAAAAACTATTTAATTTTTTTTAACAAAAAATTAAATAAATTTAATGTAAATTAAACTAGATTGTAAATATTATATAAACAGAATATGAAGAATAGAAAAAACAAATTTTGTATAATAAACCACAATATTTATATGTAATAGGGTAATATCAATAATAAGAATTACCATAATCTAAAATTGTTTGTGCTCTTTCAGCAAAAATTTTTCTTGATATTGGTGAAGCCTTAAGCAAATCAATAAAATACCAGTTGAACAAATAGGAACCAACATTATTTTTTCCTTTGTTATCGTCACTCTTAAAGTGTTCCTAAAATTTATATTTTCAAAACACTTTTTTATGCAATAGTATCATTATATAGATTATTTCAAAATAAAATTTTATTTGTTTTAAAAATCTAAGAATTTTATAAACAGCAATTTTATAAACTGCCTTTAATAATAACAACAGACTAAGGTCTGGGAAAGAGTGGTTTGATCAGTGAAGAAGAATGTAGTGACCAGTTAAGAATGTAGTGACCAGTTAAGAAGAATATAGTGACCAAAAAAATGTGATTTTATGATTTTTATAACAGACTTTTATACAAATAAAAAAGAGGATCCAAATTATGTAAAACAACTGAAATAAATTAAAATTTTTTAAGTATTATCCTATTTTCTAAAAGTTCTCTTTCTCTCCTTTACAAAAAAAATAGTACAAATCCTAAGTTTTACATCAACTAAATTTAAATTAAAAATATGATACATTATTAAAATCTTAAAAAATAAATGAATTTAAAAAAAATAATTTTAAAATTACCAGAAAAAGCTCTTGATCTAGCAATTCATATTTGCATAGTTTCTAAAAGTAAAATTTTTTTCATTAAATTGAAGTTCACTTGTATTTATTTGACTACATATTTTTATTTGCATTTTTTATTTTTATAATAAAAAAACAGACACTTTCTTCTATAAAAATTGTAATATAATTACTTTCTCTAAATTTTTTTAATTTAAAACATTTTTAAAAGTATTTTATAAAATTATTTACAATAAAATTTTAAAATACTTCAAAAAGCATTTTATTTACTTTATAAATAATTTATTTTTCCATATACAGGGAACAACTCTATTAAAATACAGTATTATACCATCAAACCATCCAACCATACCAGTATCAAACTCAATATCCAATACTAGTCCATACCAATATTAAACCATCAAATATACAAAGAACTACAAAAAATGTAATCCGCTTACCTTAATAAAAGTTGTTGTCAACTAAAATCACCATAAATAAACTACATTTTTTTTAAAAAGTATTCTTTATATGAAAATGCAACTTTCTTTTGTTATTGGAAGTAAAAAATGGAAAAAAAAATTTGGGGACCCAACCTTATTTATCAAGGGTGGGTCGTCAAATTAAAACAAATTTAATAAAATTCCAAAATAGATATATATAAAAGAACATTTTAACGATCAAAAAAATCTAAGGATTTAATATATGTTAAACGAAGTTACTAACTTTTGTTTTGAAATTATTTTGTTACTTACAAATTAATTAATTTGTTGTGATACTAATAAAAAACAGACACACAAAAAAAGATAAACATCATCTTAATGATGTGAAAAAAAATATTGAAGATTTAAACTTAGTTCAAATGGTATTAGGCATAAAGACGATTCAGGAATCTAAATGATAGAGAGAGATATTATTGACCTGGTCTCATGGGATAATCCTTTTCCAAGAACTTTTTCAAAAATTATGGCCCTTTTTAAATTTATTTCAAAACTACCAAAAATTGCATATTAGCAGAATATTATGATTAAAGAACCAGTATACTTTAATTAGAGAAAGAAAACTCTCTTTATAATTTGAAAGAAAACTCTCTAATTAGTTAACTCTCTCTAGTTCCTTTTTTTAAATGTAATTCACCTCCTCAATGCCGAGAAGGCCACTACAGGCGAGGAGGCTAATTAATTGTGGTTATAACTAGTGATGCACTTTTTTGGCCAATGCTGATAACGATGGATGAATTAAATACTTGGACTCAAATTAGAGTCAAACCATTATTTTAAAAGATATTAGAAAAACACAGTTAAAAAAATATACATTTTTTAGTTTTTTTTACTATAAAAGTAAACTTTCAAAAAATAAAATACAATTTTCGAGGAATCCTTTTCATTTCTTTTTTAAAAAGAAAATGGTACTATCATAAGCAGTTTGTTAGAATTCTTTATTAATTTAATTGTAATTTAGAAACAACAATCATATGTTGTTAAGATATCTAAACTATTTTTAGATAATTAAGTTGTTTTTATAATTATTTTATTTTGTGATGTTCTATCCCCACCATGTCCCTGGTAGTACTGCGCTAAATTTGTTTCTCGACTCAGCGGTCTTTATTGTCAAGGTTTGTGTTTCGAAGTTATAGAGTTGAGAGAAGGTTGTAACCAAATCTAAAGTAGCCTCCTCAATTGCAGTGGCCTTGGGGAGGTGAATTAAAATAAAACAAAAATAACAAATAAAATATAGAAATATAGTAGGCTATACTTGAACACATAAAGAAAACAATGCTTAAATAGGTTACTTTTAAGTATAACAATAGAACAACACAAAATAAAATTATTATAAAAACAACACAATGGTAGTAAAAGTATAAGTACATTCAGCTGTTAAATTAAAGCTTATAAACATCATCTTGAGAATAAACAATATTGCCTGTAAACAAAGTCAAAATAAAAATTTATCAAAAAAATTTTAAGTAATGCATAATGTATAGTTTATTTATTATTTAGTTATTATCATAATGCAGGATAAAAATATTAAAATACCATCGGTTGGAAAATCGGAAAATGAGGCCGTTGCCGATACCGATTGTGCAAAAAGTTGCGATTAAGCCGATGCCGATACCGATTAATCCGAACATCACTAGTTATAACCCTCTCTCAACTCGCGGAGAAACATGTTGAGCGTAGTACTACCAGGGACATGGTGGTACTACGCTCTATCAAACTTGGAAACTGCTTATGAAGCGAGTGCTCTAGCACTACACCGCTACCTTACTTAGAAAACTCTCTATAGTTCTAATTAAAAAGAAAACTCTCTATTTTTAATTTGATAACTCTTTCATACACGCATACATACATACATACATACATACATACATACATACATACATACATAGATATGTACGCATGCATGTATGCATATATGTATATAGGGTATAAAACAAATAAAAATATAAATATATGTAAATATGAAACTTACGTCAAAAAGTTTTAACAGCCTTTCATCTAGTGAAGGTTTTGTCAAACTAGATGCTTTCTTTGAAGAATTTCCCATTCCAGCATGTAAAAAACATCAAATTTAGTTCCGGAAATTGGATATGAACATACTATACAACTTTAAACTCAAAAAACTATATTAATTTAAACTGTTTTATTGCTTTAGTAGAAAAAAAGATGCAAAAGAAAACATTAAAAATTAAATCTAAAACATCAAAACTACAAAGTTTTTTAAAACAAGCATATAAAAAAAAAACACTGGTAAAAATTATTGCAAAACTAGTTTATTTCTAAGTAGAGTAAAAAATTAG
Organism: Hydra vulgaris; assembly: GCF_038396675.1. Taxonomy (NCBI): domain Eukaryota; kingdom Metazoa; phylum Cnidaria; class Hydrozoa; order Anthoathecata; family Hydridae; genus Hydra; species Hydra vulgaris. The sequence goes on from NC_088928.1 coordinate 31,206,150, forward strand.
CAGATATTTAATAAAATTTTTTTAAAAACAATTCTTTAAAAAAACTTTTTGCCTCAATAACAATCTAATTTTTGACTTAAAAAACAAAAAAACAAAACAAAAAATAATTTTTTTTTAGAATAAAGATTATAAGTATTAAAAATGTATTGTTACATCATAAAGCTTTAATAAACCTATTATTTTATAAGGGTCAAATCTAATCCCAACAAAATACTTTAGTTTTTCATTATGCTCACATGATGATTGTATTTCTGCAATTATTCCTTTCTGAACCACTATACTAATAACTCCAATGTGCAAACCTTTTTTCATTAGAATTCCATCAACACAAAATTTAGGGCTTTTACCATATGTCCAATCCCATGCTTTTAGCAAATCCAATTTATGGGAAATAGGATAATTAATTGGGTGAACCTGTGCATAGTTACTTATTCTTTTGTATCTAATATGGTAAAATTCTGTTAAATTTTTTACAAAATCTGCAAAATCAAATCCATTATAAAACAAATTCTTGGTAGGTGAGGAAACACTTTGCGTGGCATTAGTTTGGATTTGTGAGAAAGAATTCTGTAGGACTTCACTTAAACAATTAACATTAGTGTTACACAATAAAGTAAAATGATGATATGCATTGTTTAAGCCAACTTTTGCTGCACTACCTGAAACTTTAAAGCGTTCAAATATAATATCATCTTTATGATTTATTTTAAGATTGATCTTATAAACTTCTTTAAAAAATTCTACAATAAAATTCAAGTTTTCTCTTCTATTGTATAACTCTCTATTACTAAAAACAGTAAAATTTACATTTCCTAAATCATGATAAACAGCACCACCCCCACTATTACGACGACAAAGTTTGATATCGCTTTGTTCAATTTTCTTTAAGTTGACTTCTTTCCAAGGGTTTTGATGACGACCTATCACAACAGAAGGAGTGTTTCTCCATATGAATAAAATTCTATCAAAAACATCAAAAGAAACATTTTCATAAATATATTCTTCAAATGAAATATTTTCATAAACACAATTTGATAAAGATAGCCAAACTGGTGATTTCTCTAGAGTAGCTGACAGGTTACCATTGCACCTTTTAAAATTTTTTAATAAACTCCTTGTGTTTAGCATTTCTTATTTCAGTAATTTAAAATTTTTAAAAAGTAAAAAAACAATCCCAATTTAATATTCTATTTATAAACTTTATATACTTTAATATAACTTAAATTTACTGACAAAAGTTTCTTTTAAACAATGTTAAATGTCTCCTTAATTTATAGAAATTATCTAAAAAACAATTTTTTTGACTAAAAACCTTTTTTTATTGTAGCCAATAGCAATTTATTTTTTATAAAAAGAAATTTAAATTCTTTTTTAACTCTTTTTTAGGATGAACATTTTGGATTATGACAACAACTTTTTACAAAAACAACTCTATGCCTTATGATGACAACATTTTAAAAATATATATATTTGTATTGTAAAAATAATCGTAAAATTGAAAGAAAAAAAAGAACAAAAACATTTCTAAACTTCCTAATAAATATATTTATATTTATATATTTCATATTGAATACATTAATAACTAAAACTAAGAGGTCGTGGGGTCATAAACTCTTTAACCATTTCATCTGTAACTAATTTACGCCTTTCAATGTGTTGCGCTACAAGGGGTTGCAGTACAGCAATAAGTTCTTTTTTTATTTCACCAGTCAACAACTTTCCACTTGAATAGTCCTGTTTATAAAAGTCAGAGAAAATTAATCTACTGCTAAATAAATACATACATGCATACATATATATATATATATATATATATATATATATATATATATATATATATATATATATAATATATATATATATATATATAATATATATATATATATATATATATATATATATATTATATATATATAAATATATATAAATATATATATATATATATATATATATATATATATATATATATATATATATATATATATATATATATATATATATATATATATATATATATATATATATATATATATGGTATTATGACTTAATATCTAATTAGTACCTCTTTGATTTGCTGCAACTTTTCATCATCATCTAGAAAAAATGTTAGATACTGAAATGGTATATCAACTGATATATCTCCTCCTTTTAAACGATGTTCTTCTAGAGTTGATCTTCCACCAGAAAATGCATGTTTGTTTATCTATAAGATAATGAACTTAAAATAAATAAGATTTTTGACACAAATTTTTATGACAAACAAAACTATTATGAAACAATATTTTTTAAACTCTTATAATTATTATATTTAATTTTATAAATAAATTAAAAAACAACTTTTACGGTTTTAATAAAAACAGTTTTGTCATTATATTTTTTACTTAAATTTGTAAAAAACACTCTGATAAACTACCTACAAATTTAATATCAACAATTTTTTTAAATTGAAAAAATAACTTAATAAAAATACAACCTTATCTTTAATTTGCTTAGCAGAATCAGTTAAAAAGATAGATGAATTTGGATCACTGCTACTCATCTTTGTTTTAGCTCCTTGAAGCGCAGGAAAAAATGTTGAATGTAATAACGCAGGCTTAAGATAGTTCAGTCGAGGAGCCACATCACGAGTCATTCGGAAATAAGGGTCCTATGTTTATGAGATATTTTTAAAATCATGTAGAGTTTTACTTTAAAAAAAAAAGCAAAACAAAACATTTCAGAAGATTGCTGAGAAAAAAAAAAGCAAAAGAAAATAATAATTAATATTATTAAAAAATATTTAGCAAACATACATAAGTTTAATTATGTATTTTGAACAGCAAAATGTTAATTATTTCATAAACATTTCATAAAAAATGATGACTTTGTTTTAGTTTTTTAGCTTGTTTTTAAATAGTTTTGTAATTAAAAGGAAAAAAAAACTTTTAATTTAAGAAATTTCACAACTTAAAAACATTACCTGATCAATTGCACAAGGAATCAGGCAAGGAATATTGCTTTTGCCATTAAAGATTTGTGGGAATGTACTAGAAAAACTTGGGGCAGCTTGAATGGCAGGAAAAGATATTTTTCCTAAAAAAAAAAAATTGCAAAGCATTTTTCACGCATCAAGATGCATGATAAACATTTCAGAATAACAATTGTTATAAATGACTAATTAAAAAACTAGTTAATGTTTTCCTGATTCCTATAATCAACCTGATAATAGAAACCAGGAAAACCATAACTAGCTTTTTCTAATTTACCTCGAAATATAATCTTATTTGAACTAAAAACAGGTCTCTTTAACTATTTTAAGTGTCAGTTATGCTTACCACTCTAAATATTTATTAATATTACTATAACAAGATAAGAAAGAGTTTCGAGAAAATAATATACCTATTTAAAAATGAATTTCTAAAAAAAGTGCAATGATTGCTACTCAAATAACTCTTTTGAATATTATTAATGATTTGTATAATTCTTTTAGGGCATTATTTACGATTGCTACACAAATAATTCTCTTGGAAATTATTTTCATGTTAAGGAATTCTTGTGTGAATGCTTATAAAAAACACAGCACTAAACATAAGAATTAAGTATACAAGAGAAAACAACAAATAGTCAAAAATTATATAGATTATATAGTATAAATGTTATACTTGACAACATTATTCTCATTTAAGCAACAACGATAAAAAAACATTTCATATATGTATGTGTGTGCTTGTGTGTGTGTGTGTTCAATTTCTTATGAGATAATTAAAATAAAAATAAAATATATAAAAAGTATAATGTATCCTTTTCTTATATTGTAAACATAACAACTAATAAACATTTATTCCAATTTAAAAACTACAAAGCATACTCATGTTAAATTTTACACTTACGAAAATTGTATTTAACAATAAACTAGCTAGACCCAAAAAGGTTGTGTAATTTTGTTGGGTGTGAATATAGAGTTTGTAACTTGGTTGGGTGTAGAAAACAAATTAAAGTAGTATGGCTGCACAAGCGGACTTTAAACACTTGTAAAGTGCTCAACAAAAAATAATAAAATAAATATATTTAAAAAAAGTGTTAATGAAGATACAGGGTCTGAATTCACAGTAAAAAATTTGGTGAAAGGCACAACAAATGTAAAGTTACATATTTTAACAATAAAATCATTCATTTTCTACAATTGTTTTTGTATGGTTGCTAAGGATGGCTTGCCATTCAAAAAACTTTATTTATCAACTGATCTTTACAGTTTACTACATGCTAATGGCTTTGAAAACATTTCTAATCCCATATAAGTGCAAAAAAACTGTTATGGATTATTGAAAAAATATTTAAAAAAAAGATTCATGAATTGCAATCTTCAAAAGCACAAGTTATTAAGTTCAGTTAAATTTTGGACAAGGGGATGTCATTATAAAGTGGATGTTATTGAGGAACTCGTTGTGTATTAATGTCAATGTTCATTGGAAAGTGGATGTCACTGAATGAAAAATTTTCATGCTAATGGTAAGTTATATAATCTTGGCCTTATTCAAGTTCACAGAAAAATGCCTGCTGATGCATGTTTAGAAACTTGAAGTCTAATTTTGGTTTAAACCTTGATTTAAAGCACTGTATTGGCAGAACTACTAATGGAGCTGCAGTAATGAAACAATCTGGACAAATTTCTTATAACACATTATATACTATAAGTAGCACATAACAATTAACTAGCCATAGGTAAAGTTTCATTTCTACTACAGAGCAAGAAAATTAAAATACCCCAATAACTAATATAGATGAAATTTATTCTGATGAGGAAACTGAATTTGGTATAGAAATAAATCTGGCAATTGATATATATTCTGAAATTCATATCAACTAACACTGATACTTATTCTTTGATAGAAAATTCAGAAAAGTCATGAAAGTATTAAGAAAACCTCGTACTAAAAAATTATTCTGTTTTACAAAAAACATATACAAGACATGCTTGGAAAAGAAATTATTTATTAGTTCTAGATTCTAAAACCAAGTAGAACAGTCTCCTAGATATGCTTGAGTAACTTTACAAGTTGCGAGATTAAGTAAAAAAAAACTTGATCCATTTGGAAAAAGACTTGAATTTTTGTTTTGCAGTAATAAACTTATTATCTGATAGTCTACTAATATAGTAGTTGATCTGGTAACTTATTATCAGTAGCATTATCTGGTATTATCAGTAATATTGACGTTTAAATTTCATTCTTCAATTTTTTAATGGTATTTAACCGTTTCAGCCATTGGATGACTTTATTAAACAGCATTATTAATCAACTTATATTTTTGGAAAACTTTTTTTCCAGGTTAACAAATATAACATATCTGGAACTCTTGTTAACTTCTATTTAAGCTTCTTTTCTGGTATGAATTATTACCTTTTTGTATATCCAGAAAAAAAATAATCTTTGTATAGTGAGTTATTAAATTTTAGAAACCTTGATTCAATCTATTTTAGAAAGTAATTATGGAGGTCCTAAAAATGAATCAAACCAGAACTGAATAAAACTAATCAACACCATTTTTCATTACTAGGTTTTTACAACTGAATTATCTAAAAATTTGTTTATTAGACTTTATTATAGTTATTCCAGGAAGAAAAAAAAAGGACACCGATGATACTCTAAATTTCTACTCTGATCTATTGAACAAATACAATTAAAATAAGAAGTATTAAGTAATATATCAAACTTATTTAAAACAAATATTTTTTTTTCTTTTTATAATCTCTCGAATAATAAAATGTTGTAAAGGACATTGATTTATTACTTGGGTGTAAACTTTTTACATAATACAGGGCTTGTGGTGAAGCGAGCGCGATCGCGCTCCGCTCGTAAAATGCGCCCGTAAACGGTCTTTTCAAATGTTCTAGGCGCGATAAACAACGCGCGTTCAGCTTATAACAAGCGTATAAAATAACGCTCGTCCAATAGTTCGGGATTATTTTTTTATTTTCATAAAATATTTAAAAAAGATTTTTTATTAAAGATGTTCTGTTATCAAAGCACTGATATAAAATATAAAAAGCACAACTTCGTTCTCTTTTGCACTAACGTAATGAATGAGCAGTTTAAAGTCGTTATAATCGCTAATTTCAATAATGGAATGTGCACGTGGAAACACAATGTGAATACAAAAATGCGCAAATAAAATAAGAATAAAAAATTAAAAAACCATTATAAGAAAATTGAAACTGCAGAGTATTTTTAATCTTGTGAAAATATCAAGTAAGATTTATTTGATTTATTGTTTGTAATATTCCACACACCGTTTATAATAAAAATAAATATTAATAATAGAGTAATTTTTAAAATTAGTTTTTGTTCATAGTATAGGTTTTTTATTAACTATTATTTATTGCAACTCAAATTTAAAACGATTCTGTCGTTTAGAATGTTCGCAATCAAGGACATTCGAAAAGGAAATAAAGTAATGACGTCAATATTTATTAAATGGAAAGTTATTATTCTTATTTATTATTATTTCAAATTATTCTTGTGTTATTTTTTTAAGATAAAAAAACGTAATTTAAAAAAGAAATTTTAGAAAAAAATAAAATAATTGATTTGAATAAAAAATATCAAGAAATATAAAAACCATTAACTGTTAATTAAGTTTACTGCGTAACATTTTAAAATACATATATCAAAACAACGAAGCAAAACTAAGTCACTAAATTATACTTCAATACTTAAATCAATAAGAAGTTGCGTTTTTGTTTGATATTATTTTTTTATAACATAAATAGTTAAAAATAAAGTCGCGACTGACAATATACAAGAAGTTTGGAAGTATAAATATCTACTTCGTTGAAGTAGTTTCATGAGTGTGATACTAATTCAAACATTTTTTGACGAAAGAATTATGTAGCAAATAAAAAAATAAATAAAAAATAAAAAGCTTTTTATGAGCATCGCCTTCAGCAATTTTCACGGTCGCGCTCGCCGACGTTATCTCGAGCGCACTTAATCACGCTCGATGAAAACATATTCTAATTTTACGGGCGCGATATAACACGCTTGACGATTTTCTTCATCACAAGCCCTGATAATATATAAAAAAAGTATTTTAAAAAAACATAAAGAAAATTACGAAAAGTGATGCCACTATAATGCTAATGATTTACAATTAAAAATTTTTTTATAACTTATTCAACAGAAAATAATAGTTAAATTTATGACAAATGTCAGGCCTTCCCAGGAGAGGCGTGCGGTCGCACGCCTTGAGTGAACACGGATATTTTTTTATTTTTGGATAACTCGGCCACGCTTATTTAGCATATATTAAAAATAACGCATTTTTAAAAAGGCGCTGAAAAAATCAAATTAAATTCGTTGTATTATTTTGTAATTTTCTTAATAATTTATTATTTTCATTAATAAGGAAACAATAACATAAAAATAATATATATATATATATTCTTTCTTTGAATTTTTTTTCTTATAACTTTATAAATTTTTTTATTTTTTATTTTACATATTTTTTTTTCTAATTTTAAATCTTTTCACATAAGTATGTCTTTCTACAAAAAATAACTTCTAAGTTCTAGAAGAATTATTATCTACAAGGTTCTAGATAGAGGTATGAACGTTTAGCTCATTCGGTTGAGACATTACATAGCGCCGCGGAGACCCAGGTTCGCATCCCGCGTCGGCAGGGCATATTTTTCAAAATAGATTAAAAAAGTTTTCGGTCACATTTTCTGTTTATTTTTTCGACTTGTCTTAAATATCGTTGCTGAAAAAATCAACACCTAAAAATATATTATAAATAATTATAATATAAATAAATAAAATATAAATATAAATAAATAAATTTTTTTTTTATGTTTACTAGACTTGAAAAAAAAAAATTGTAATAAGAAAAAAAAATTTTTATTAAATAAGTATAAATATATATATATATACATTTCATTTTTATGTTCATATTTTTATATTAATAATAAGAATAAATTATGAATAAAAATAATAAAATAATACGACAATTTAGTTAGGTTTTCTCAGCGCCTTTTTAAAAATGCGTCATTAATATATGCTAAAAAACCGTGGCCAGACTCTCAAGAAATATATATATATGCGTGGTCACTCAAAGCGACCGACCGCACGCCTCTCCTGGGAAGGCCTGAATGTTTTATTTTTATCTAATAAGGAGAGTAAAAATAGAAGTTGCATATTAAAGAAAATTTAATAAAAATTTACCAATTTTGTCACCATCTCCAAAACCAAAAATTCCTTTGACTTGATTAAAAGTAACACATTTTTGAATGCGAAGAATTGTACGATAAAACTCTGGCGATTGTCTGGTCATAGATTGTTAATACAAAGTAAAAATATTTATATTATTATAAAATATTATTAAAATAACTATCTTTAAATGATTAAATGTTATAATATAGAATGTTAAAATATACATTAAATGATAAATTGATTACTGTATTAAATTAATAATTAAAGGATTACCAAATGATGAAATGAAGTGACTAAATGCTTAGTTTTGTTTAGGAGATCTTAAGTTAAAAACATGTCCTTGGTAGTAACATTTTTTGTAATAGTTTTGCAAGTTTCCTTGTTTATCAATAAAAAAATTGAAGAAGTTTTGAATAGGAAATTATTAAAAGTTAGAAATAATGAAAATACTGAAAATAGTTTTGATAACTGAATATAGTTTTGATAACTGGATATAGTTTTGATAATAGTAACTTTTGATAATAGTGATAATAATAACTGAAAATAGTTTTGATAATAGACAATAAACTTTTGAACTTTTCAAATTTAAAAGTTGCAGAAAGTTATTTTGTTGAAAAGGAATAATCTGAAATCTTTTTGCTTCAAGTAATAACTTGCTAATCATGTGATCACAATATGGGGTGTGTTTCAAACTAGAACTTACCTATAAATATCCTTGATTCATAGTCATAAGAATGAAGTCTGGAAACACGACCTGGGAACAATAGTTTTTGCGTTGATGTTAGGTTCTTGTACCCAGCCTACTTTAAGGTGCAAAACAAACAATTTTTTATAAAGAGTTTGAATAAAAGTGTAAAAAAAACAATGCCTGCAGCAAATTGTTCAATATATGGTTGTACTACTTCTCTTTATTCGCATCGTATAGCTATATTCTGTCTTCCTAAAGGTCAGAGTTACAGACTATAATGTTCAATAGAGATAGAGATTATCATAAAAGATCGTTTGATTGATTTAGCTTTAAGAAAGCAAATTACTAGTGAGTCTTTACATGTATGCAAGAGACAGTTTGAAGAACACAAAGTTAATAGAAGTAAGCTAAGTGTTCACATATTCAAGTGTATGTAAGTGTATACAGCCCAAATTTTTCCATAATTTTAGAAAGCTGTTGGTATATGTAGACTGGAATGCAAGTTTAAAGTTTAAGCAACAACTTGTGATGTGCTGCTCTTAACAATTTTATTAAAAATTTGCTCCTAAATATATTTAAATGCATTCACAATTATCTAATTCTAATGATAAAAGGATGCAGATGTCACATATAAAACTATTAATCTACATTGTCCTGAAAGGTATATTTACTTTATATCTTTCCCCCCACATCTTCTTAAAACAACAAGAAACTAAGTCACATAGCAGACATTTTTAAAGAACACATTAAGTTATCACCTTATTCTATTATGAACATCAAATCGGCAGCTCAGGTTCTTAGCACTACTGTTAGTAAAGTCCTTCTTAACTATGAATCTTCAGATGCTTTTGCTACAACTAACTTAGGTTCAATGATTGACAGTTTTTTTGATATTATGAATATAAGCCATTCTCAGTCCCATATTCTTCTGTTAATGACTATCGTTTTAACTGGCTTAAAATAGAATTTTTGCCATATTTTGAAAAGTGGTTAAATTCCATCAATAACCGTCAAGGTAATTTTACTCTAAACAATAAAAATAAAATGGTTATATAATGGCAAATATATTAAGGAATTAAAATTACTGTTAATTCTGCTGGTTAGTTTATAAAATTTTTACTTTCTAATGATGTGTCTTATGTATTAACAGAAAGATTTTGTCAAGATCCATTTTGTCAAGATTCAAGGTCCACAGGAAAATTATTATGGACATCAACACTAAATTGATTCTCGCAAAGATAATCCATCTGTATGTGATTTTAGCTATAATGATAATACCATTCGAAATCAAAAAGTCTTCAGACCTATAAAAGATGGTAATTCCTAAGAAGATATTCACTTTGAGATTAATGAAGAATCAGTACCATGCAGAAAGCAAATAAAAACGTCTCTATAATACACCTATTTAAACAGCTATTCTCATAGCCACAAATTGTTATAACACATTATTGGCCAAATGAACAGATAATTGACCCAATAGTGATTGATTTGATCAACAAAAGATTAATACATTTAAGTAACATTATACTAGGTTGTAATTATATAAAATTTCTTTTCTTTTCTTGCTTGAATAGATTGACAGTATAAGCAGGGTTGGCACTAGTGTATTAGACAATTTAAGGCTAAAATTACATAATTATTAACTATTAAAAATAATTAATCATTATATTTTTCAAGTATTCAAATCATAACTATAAACGACATTAAAAATTTTAACAGATAATAGCCACAGTTTTGTTAATACAGTTGCTTAAAATCTTTAGTTAAAACAAAACAATGTAAAAAAAGGTCCCTTGTTGAGCATTATATTGAAAGCAAACAATGAATTTTTTTGGCTGCTTTCATAAAATATAGACTACTAAAAAACTCTTTCAATCTATATCAGGGGCGGATTTTTGGTCTTTGAGATAATTTCTAGACATGAAGCAAACTCCAAACATTTATATACTTACATACTCCAAACGTTTATACTTACGTCAAATAAGGATGCTTAGCAAAAAATAGCAATAATTTGTTAATTAATAGTTTTCTCCCCCCAAATATGAGAGCAAGAAGTTGATAAAATATTTTTTGTACTATTCTCAACTAGACTTACATTCATCAATAATTTTGAAGTTTTATAATTTAATCTCTTTATGTTCAAAAATTATGACCAGATAAAATTTGTAACCCCCTTAAATCGAGGTCTTAATTTTTGAACGCTAAAATATTTTACTATAAAATTGAAAATTTATTGATGAATATAAATCTAGTTGAGAATAATACAAAAAATATTTTGCCAACTTGTTGCTCTTATGATTGGGGTAGAGAGACAAAAATTTGGGGAATATTTTGTTCTTATGCTCCAATCATTGCAATTTTTTGCAAAGCATATTGCAAATATTTAAAAAATATAAACAAATGTTTATAGTTTGCTCAATGTCTACTGAATGATTAAACTTGATTACGAGGGGAAAGGTGGCTCAAAAAATGATGAAAAAGATTTGCATGCTTAAGCGTGATATTAATTTCTAGAAAAGTTCAATACTTATGTAAAATATTTTACAAATTAAGTTTTTTCAATATTTTAATTCATAAAGATTTAGGGTTTTAAATATGCAATTTGTAGTTAAATTTTAAGTTAATAAATATAAATTTAAAAAAAAAGCAAACAAAACCTAAAATTTTTGAGACAACTAAACCTTAACTCTCCCTGATACTTGCTTATTTTATATACTCTCAAAAATATATATGGATCAAAAATTATCAGAGGCGCTAAATAAATGCTCTTGTTTATTAATTTCTAACTGGGTATGGGGACTTAACAAATGGGTGGATGGGAATTTTTTTTTTTATTAATGCACCTATATTTTATAATTTTTAAGATTGGTTTACAAAAATAAGTTTTTTTTTAGTTTTAAGATATAACTTCCATGTTGATAACAGGTAAAATTTATTAAGCAGACAGATTTTTTAATTTAATAATTTTATTAAATTAAAATTATATTATATTATATAACTCTAAATTTCTATTATATAACTCTAAATTTCTAAAATATTTTGTAAAGCAAAATCTTTATTTGATAAATAAGATTAGTTGAAAAACCTTTTCTAATGAAAAGAAAACAATTTAATAAAAAACTAGTACTATATACTCTGATACCATAAAAATATTTTTAGCTATTTGTAGTTATGAAATGCTGTTTTAAAAATTGAGATAATATCAGATATTTGTTTTCGATTGCCAAATGTGAAATTAACATATTGTTCATCTTTTATAAATCTTCAAAAAGTGAGAATAGAATATCTTTGCTGTCAATTTTATTGATAGACTTATAAGTCTATAAGTCTTAGTAAGCTTACTAACCATATTCTTAAAGATTGTTTCAACAGTAACAAAAATACATATTGCCTCAATTTTCATTTTCCACAAGCCTGATCTGTTACGTGTGTTAACAAGTTTATGCTCAGGCAAATCATCGCTTTCTTGATATTGAGCAGCAAGTAAAATAGATATAAACTGTTAATAGTATTCTTTCTTATAAATATCTGAAAACATAATACGACGATATGTGCTAAAAATATACCTACATAATAACAGATCGATCCCTATATGAAAGTACACAAGCCTTCCTAGATGTTTGTATCCCTCTAAACTGACCAGAAAGATGCGACAATACATGGTTACATACTTTAAATCCCAATAATGTGGAAACCCCTAGAGCTCAAACATTTTTTGTTACAAAACATACAGAAAAGTGTTATTTGCGGTATATCTGAAGCATGTTGTTTTTCAGCAACAACATTTAACAAATCCTGGTCAATAACTGTAAAAATAGAATCAAGCTTGTCTTGATGCAACTCAAAAATGGTCTTAAAATGATTTGAATCTTCTGAACTTTTAGCCATCATTAAAGTTTGTTTTGCACCTTATTTACATGGACCACCCGATTTTCAACTTAAAAAATGAAAACAATTAAAAATGGCCCGCGTTTCTAGACTATTCTTTTTATGACTATGCTTGATCAATACATGTTTAAGTTAACATAATATGTTTTAAACAGTGATAAGTGCAGCTAAAACATCTAGAACTTAAAAATGTCAAATTTAGACAACAACAATTACAAGTGGCAGCAAGAGATACTTGCATTTTTTTAATTAAGTTATCCGAAGCATCATTGTTGAACAAACTGTATTCATGTAGTTAATGGGGTTTTGCTAACAAATGCTTAGTTTTAGTTGTAAATAAACAACACAAGAGAATTTAGCTGTTAATGAATGACATTGCTGATGCCATATTGAAGTAACAATTGGCAGGGACTTCAGTACATTGATTTTTTAATTTTTCATTATTCTTCTTTTTCTTTTTTGAAATGAATTCATAGTTGATATTTGAAATCAAGATAGTTGCAGTTAAAATATACAATATCAGACAAAACATGTTGGACAAACTCAAATTTAAAACAAAACTTTATAAAAAACTGAAAAAATATAATAAAACAATTGAACATTTTAATTTTCCAATAGTTTATTATGTTCTTAAAACTTGAAACAGTGTTTCACAGGAAGATGTGCGATCACATGCAATTATATGACCACACAAAAAATACTTTGTTTTGACAATTTGACTACGGCGCTTTACATGTTTCAAAATGCATTAAAAATGCTTACTTAAACTTATCTAAAAAAAAACTTTAAAAAAAAAAGAAAGAATCTTAACAAAAGAAAAAATGATTACTTAACTAAAGCAAAAACACAAAGACATATATATATATATATATATATATATATATATATATATATATATATATATATATATATATATATATATATATATATATATATACATATATATATATATACATATATATATACATATATATATATATATATATATATATATATATATATATATATATATATATATATATATATATATATATATATATATATATATATATATATATATATATATATATAACTAATTTTAAAATATCAGTTTCTATGTAAATGTAAACAAGTAAATAATTAGGCATTCAAAAAATATTTCATTCTTTAACATTTTTATTTTGTTTTTGTTTTTTAATTTGTTTCAAAAGATTAACATTTATGATAAAAAATACATAACTATATAATAAAAAAAAAGTTTATTAATACTTATTTATAAAAATTCATTAGAAGTGTTTTGTTACTCCATTAAAAAATGTTTTGATAATATAAAAGCATTAAAGATTAAAGTTATTTAATTTTAACCGTTTTCTAAAACATTTGTCTTTTTTTTTTCAAAAAAACTATGTTTATCTTTTTAAATGTATTAACTTTAATTATTCTTATATTAAAATTCATTTAAGAGACTTTGGTTTTTGTAGAAAGTCGTCGTATAAAAAAAAAAAAAAAATTTTATTTTTAAAAACATTTAATATAAAAAATGCATACTTAGACAATTTATATAATGTAAATTTAAAAAATATATATACAACTGTCAATTATACTTTTAAAAAATTATTATCGGTAAATTTCTATTTTATTTAAAAGCAATTCACTTACATAAAAATGTTAGGAAGTTTTGATGTAATTTATTTCACCTAAGGTATAATTCTTTTTTATATTATTGTTCTTTTAAGCACATTTTTAAAATATTTTTTTAAATAACCGCAGTCAAATTGTCAAAGCAAAATGTGGTTTGCCTGGTCATATAATGATGTGCGAATGCACGTCTTCCTGCGAAAGACTGTGAAATGTTTAAATCAAAATAAGAATCATAAAAAATTTTTGATCACATTTTCCTCTAAAAACTACATTTTTCTTTGGACAAAACAAGGTGGACAAATTAAAACAACCAACTTTTCATAAGATTTTATTAACTTTATTCAATTTATTTAATTACTCTATTTTCACTTTTATCATAAGAGTACTCTAAAATAATAAAATGGATTTTGCAATGTCAGTTCTATTATTTCTTTCTGTTAAACTAAAAATCAATTTAACTTTTGCATTTAAAAATAGCTACAACAAAATGCGTAACTGCGTAAATTGCGTAAAAATATTATTAATGGTTTTAAAAGTCAAGCTGAACTTTTTAGAAAATATTATATAGCGAAGTCGACTGTAAGCAAAACTGTAACTTTTATTAAACAAACAATTGGGGTACGCACCCAAGAAAAACATAACAAAGACTAAAACAATTTACAACTGTAATCATATCCCTTCCAATTTTTTTTTAAATTTACAAAAAATTTTTTGATTTTTGTTACTGCTATGAAACAAACAATTGGGGTGGACGTGCAAGAAAAACATAACAAAGACTAGATCAAAGAATTTTTTCATCCACAAAATTAACAGAAAAACTTGAAATACAAACCTCAGATTGTGCAACATAAAGCTAAAAAAGCATTATTTTCTCAAATACTTGCAAAAAAATAACTTTGTCTTAATAATTTTTTTTTAAACTATTAGTAATTTTTTTAAAATGTATAGACCTTACAAGCCTTATACATAAATAGTAATAAAATTATCATATATATACTTAAAGGTATATTGTGAATATACATTAAAAAAAAATGTTGTTTTTTGAGGAAAATGGGATGTAAAATGTGATGTAAAACTATTTTGTGATTCTTATTATGATTTAAATGTTAAAAACATAATAAACTATTTAAAAATTAATAAGTTAAATTTTTTTCAGCATTTGATCAAGTTTTGTTTTAAACTTGAGATTTCCCACCATACTTTGTCCAATACAATATAATAATATTGTATAAATAAAATAGAACAAAAACAATACATTGAGTAATAATTATAAATACCCTAAATAATCCATATTGGAAAAAATGAATGTATTTTTCTTATCAAAGCCACATGCAATAATATCTTTAGCATTTTCATAAGATAGTCGGTTTGCTTCCTCTAATGTCAGCTCTTCTTTCCACAAAAATTTTTCATCATCTGTCAATTGAATTATTAAAGGAACATTAAATGCATCTTGGATATACCTAAATTTAATTAATAATTAAACTTTATTATTTTAAGTTCAACAATGTATTCACCAAAAACATGTTAATATAATTACAATAACAACTGATTAATCTTTTAAAAGTATTCAGGGGTGCAATTTAAAAAAAATTTGTGGTCATCCGGCAGCACAGGATGATTTGTTTTCTTAAAGGGCAACTTAAAATTTGAAAAAATGCCTGTCAGTAGCCCAGGGGAGGATAAGGCAGATTGTTACTTGCAAAAGATTGTTTATTAATAAAACCATATTTTGAACTATGAAGATTTTATTTCTTGTGATTATTCAAAAAAAATTTTAAAGTACAATATGTTTAAAAAAGTTTTTAAAGTACAATATATTTAGAAATGTACATAAATTATACACCACATTTAAAAATTAATACACAACCGTGCATTATATATTTTTACTAAACATAATAAAAAGAAGCCAACTTGAATCAAATAAGACATGCATGCAATTTAAAATGTTTTAAAGTGCAACTATACTGTTTTTTAAAATGTTGTTGCATTTTAGAGCATGTTTTCTTTTCAAGACTAATTTGATTATTTGATACATTTCCGAAATGAAAATGCATAAAAAAAATTTTTAATTTTACAGCCGCATTTTGAATAAAATCGTTTTTTCTCATTTCAAAATGAGTTTCAAAGCTATATTTTCTTTCAATTTAAAATGCTTATGTATAATTTTTTTTTATGTATTAGTTGCATTTTGAATCACCTGAATGGACATGTGAATCATTAATAACGTTTAATCTATTGTTATTCATTAGTAAAATTAATTTATATTCAAACTTTGTAAAAGTAATAAAAAGCATTATTAATGATGAACTTTTTTCTTAAATAAGAAGTCTTAGCAAATTAAATCAATTTAAAAATGTTTTAAAAATTTAACTAAATTATATAATAATAATTTATATTTTAAATATAAATATATAAAGCAACGGAAAACTACTCCAGTTAAAATATTTTATGATGATCTTTAAAAGTTGTATATAAAGTTTTGATATCTCATTGTAACTAAATGTAGTAAAAATTACTTTTTTTTTAACAGTTTTTAACATTATATTTTAACATTTTGTAACATTTAACATTTTATTATACTATTTCCCAATTCTCAATTTTATTAATAATCTTTTTTTTATTTAAACAGTTCTTATTAATTGTATTATAGTAGTCAGGCATTAAAATTTTTTTTCTAAAGACTTTCACCTATAAAAAAAATTAAAAAAACAGCACAACTGATTATCATAGCGAACAACTCAAGTAAAATATACGATAGTTTAATTGCCCGGATAGCAACTGGGAAAAAAACTGAGGTTCTGCCCCTGGTAATTATCCTTAAGTTTTTAAGTTTAAATTTAAAAATAAAAAGTACATACTTGGTAAAAATAAAAGGTATAAGATGTCCCAGATGCATAGCTTCAGAAGATGGGCCACGACCTGTGTACAAATAAAAAGGTTCATGCTTCTCTGCCTTTGATAGAATGAAATCCAAATCCCTTGATGCAAAAAAGTTATAATAAATTTAGAAAATCTATAAATATATATTAAATAAGATAACACGTTATCAATCAACACAATTGTAAAAAAGGAAACAAATTCTTTCTCTCTCTCTTTTTATATTTATATATATATATATATATATATATATATATATATATATATATATATATATATATATATATATATATATATATATATATATATATATATATATATATAAATCATTAAGAATATAACATCTAGAAAAACAAGTGCAAAAGATAAATTATTTTTTATTTAATAATAAAATAACATGAAAGATGGTAAAAATATTACGTAAACTTATGAGCAAATCAATGTTAATAATATTTTCACAAATAAATAATACAAATAAATCAAGACATAATTTTATTTAGATATGTTTAAAATTTTTGTTTCTACAACACTGTTGCATACAGGTATGCAACGAAGCTGCTCAAATTGGCATGGAAGAGGTGTTTCAAAAACAGATTTTAGTTGCAGTTATTGAGTGAAAATCTAAAAGAATTTTAGATCCATAAGAGTAGTAAGACTTGTTATAAGTAGAGGAATAATACTTTTATGATAAGGGGGAGAGACAAAACTAGTGCTAACCTAAAAGTAATATAATAAAGTGCAGTGCTGGTCATATATACTATATATAGGTCATAAATAGCATATTAGTATATATATATATATATATATATATATATATATATATATATATATATATATATATATATATATATATATATATATATATATATATATATATATATATATATATATATATATACATATATATACATACACTGAGGCATATTCGTTTAGACCCATCAATTTTTTTCTCTTTATCTTAATTTTTTTCAATGTATTGTCAACTGATATGCATGCAAATTATTATAAGTTATAATAATTGTTGTGTTGTGGGCTAATAAAAATCACAAAAAAAATTTTTCTATGTGTCTTTATTAACATGAGAGTATGTTTGATATACAAAAGTACATTTTTTAATTGGAATAAATCTATAGACACAGTCATATTTTTGACATTAAAAGATGGAAATTAGTAATGCGTATGTCCTCCATTACACAGGATCACCTCAAAAATTCTGCCTTTCATTGACTCCACTAGTTGTTGAAGTGTAGTTTGATCCAACTCGGACCATGCTTCAAGGATTTTACACTTTAACTCAGTAACAGTTTTAAATTGGTGTCCGGCTGCTTTAGCGTCATAAACTTTTCTTGATAGCATTCCCTACACGTTCTCGATTGGATTTAAGTCCGGGCTACAAGCTGGCCATTCGAGAACCGGGATGTTGTGGTCTTTAAACCATTTCATAGAATGCCTAGATGTGTGAATTGCAGCATTATCTTGCTGAAATATGGCATTATTGTCCATATTTTCATCCATATAAGTTATGCAAACATCATCCAACATTTCTGTATACTTTATCGAGTTCATTTTAGGTAAACCACAACACAGAGTCAATTTTCCTGAATAAGAAAATCCACCCCAAACCATTAAACTTCCTCCTCCATAATTTTGTTTTGTTTGTGGGTCATTTATTTCTCTTAGATCATGCCAATAACAACTGTAAGAGTTTCGGACCATCTAAATTGAACTTTTTTTCATCTGAAAATATTACGTTTTGCCACTCATGAGTCCAATGCATATGGTTTTTAGCAAACTGTAATCTAGCAATTTTATGGTGTTTTTTTAACATTGGTTTTTGGTGTGGTTTCTTCCACTTTACGTTTGGTGTACGTTTGGTACAACATGTTTATTGGTGACAGGCAATAATAATTTATCCTTTATTTGTGTTGCATTCAATTTATTTTTGGTTGCTTCGAAGCAAATTCGATTAATTTGCCGATTTGTTAATACTTTGTACCAAATAAATTTGTACTTTGTTGCTTTTTTTACACCATAATTGTCACCTTTTGCAATGTAGTTACGTACAACATGGTCAGATCTTCCAATTTTTTTTGCTATTTCTCGTATAGAAAGTGATGGTGAGATTTCTGAGCTACGATATAAATTAATTTGTATTTTTCAGCATCTGTCAAATACTTTCCTTTAGGCATTTCGTAAAATGCAATAAAAATGATACTGGCAGAGCAAAAGATCAAATTACACTAAAATTTATCAACTTATTTGTGTAAAAGTAAATAAAAATCAATAATTACCTTTATTAACCAGATTGCATCTATAGATATATTCCAATTAAAAAATATGCTTTTGTATATCAAACATACTCTCATGTTAATAAAGGCACATAGAAAAATTTTTTTTATGGTTTTTATTAGCTCACAACACAACAATTATTTTGATAATAATTTGCATGCATATCAGTTGACAATACATAGAAAAAAATTAAGATAAAGAGAAAAAAACTGATGTATCTAAATGAATATGCCTCAGTGTATATACATATATATATATATATACACATATATATATATATACACATATATATATATATGCATATACATATATATATACATATATATATATATACATATATATATATATATATATATATATATATATATATATATATATATATATATATATAAATCTATATATATATATATATATATATATATATATATATATATATACATATATATATATACATATATATATATATATACATATACATATATATATATATATATATATATATATATATATATATATATATATATATATATATATATATATATATATATATATATATATATATATATATATATATATATATATATATATATATATGGGTCAAATCATTATATTTCAAGGGTGCAACTAATTATAAGTCATTTCTAAATGAAATGAAAGGTATAAATATATATATATATATATAAATATATATATATATATCTACTATAAGGACCAGATCAAGAAGAGGACAACCAACCATACCTTTCATTTTATTAAGAAATGACTTATAATTAGGTGCACCCTTCACATAGGCCAGTTGGCAGAATAGAGGGGCACTGGTTTATAGTAACACATTTAACTGCTGATGATTGAAAAATTGGGTTACTTAAAAATGCTGGCATTTTTGATGTGGATTCGACAAGTTTATAATGTTTGCATTTTCAGATAGTTGGGTCTAATGGTCTTATATGCTGTTAATCTTAGATCTAAACAAAGTGTTAGAAAAATTTACTAGCATCTCAAAATGGTTGATAGTTGGACTTTTTAGGCAAGTGGACATTTTGCTTTTAGATATATTTAAGTTCTAAACTGCAACAAGCTGCCTATATTTTGCCCATTTATTGCAGACAGTAGTAGTTAATCAGAAAACTTATCTGTAAAAACTTGTGGATGAATAGAATAATGCTACAGTTAGTTTCAATTTGGCATATTTTAGCAATTATAGAATTTTTTCCAAAGTTGAGGAGGTCATAATTTTTTTCAAATTTAACACAAGTTAATAAAAACCACTTTTTTAAAGACAGAACTATCCAGAAAATAGTTCTAGAAAAAATGAGACATTAGTTGAAAATGAGGAAAAAGTTATACAGCTCTAAAGTAGTCTGTTTTGACCATTTGTAAATTGAGGGGGGCCACTGTGTCATGTTTCTAAGGCTATAATTTCTGAACCGTTGTACTTGGAAGTCTGAAATTTCAAATTTAACCTATCTACATAATGCACATAACAATATGTAAAAATCAGGAAAATCAGAGATGATGCCCCACAGGCGATTGGTTGAGACGTAATGATTTGACCCATATATATTGGTCATAGATAAGTTAGTATAAATTTTATAAAATAAAACACCAAGAGTAAACTAGTAAAAAAATAGTATGACTAAATTCAAAATAATACAAATATATAAATAGAGTGCTAAAAACCAAAGGGGGTAAAAGTAAAAATGTTGAGAACACAGTCAAAGCTTGACAACAGAGCCTTCCATATGATGCAGCCTAATCAGTTTTTTGTCAGTTAATTACTATAAAAGTTAAATACAAAAAGAATATCTTTACATGTTAAAAGCACATTTTTATAAATTCTTTTAGATAACTTATGACTGAATGATTACTTTTACTTTAAGCGATATAACATCTCACTAGATTCAAAAATCAAAAATCATAACACCTCACTAGATTTATGCTTCAAAAATCAAAAAAATATTAATTTATTGAGTGTTTAATATATTATATACAATAGAAAAAAATTAAAAAAAAATTTGAAAACCACAATTTTTAATAAATTTTTATTATTCTTTTGATTATGAAAAACTAAAGTTAAAATAAAATGAATAAAGACTACTACTAATAATAATTTTTAAGAATTATTTTTCCATCTTTTGTGTATATGATCTAAAATATACAATACAATACTCCATCGTTATCTCAAAATTTCTACTTTCATAATCTTAAATCTTGAAATCGTAAAAACCATGTGCAGTTGAAGTTATTAAAAATATTCCAGAACTTTTGTGGCATTTTTTTAATAAAGCTTCCAAACCTCCCCATTCCCATAAAAATGTACATTTTAATTTTTGGTGAACAATAGAGCAGTGAAAAGAGGTAAGTAATCCCCTTACATTTAAAAATTTATGCTAATTATTTCATTATTTTTTATACAAAAAGTATTACCGCTGGGAGAAAAAAATTCCTCTTCGAAGAAATCTATGTGCTTTTTGACCAGTTAAACATTCTATTTTGTTAATTTGTTCTTGAGTTACATGTTGGCTACCAAATTGCTCTATATATAAAATAAAAACAAACAACTTGCATTAATGCAATCTTTTTTACCTAAAATAAAATAGCAAATTTTTTAATTAATCTTAAATCAAATGCATTGTCAATGCATTGGGAACATTATAAAGTTGTTAAAGAAAAAATACTTTTACTAGTTTACAGAACTGACATCTCATAAAGTTTTAAAATTAATTTAAATTTATATTAATATTCTTTTGCATTTTCCTCAAAAACATGATTTCATCTATAAATTTCCCTATAAAATCTATAACATTATTTATAAAGATTTTTCCTTATTTTATTCAGATCTTGTAATGTTATTTTACCCATTCAAAAATAAAAATTAGAATAACTAATACTTTAAACAAATAAATAAAAAATTACTTTTCCTCTATTTTCGCTATAAATATAGAGATTTCCTTAACACTTTAAAGTAATGTACTTTTAATTTAATGTCATCATAAATAAAAAATTGTAATGCCACCCAAATTTTAAGTAGCTTTGAATATTCAAATGCACTAGTTTAAATAGAATAACCAATGCTCTAGTCGAGACCTAAAATATTAGTATTAATTTCCACAGTATAGCGGGATCAAAATTGACAACTTTTTATCGGGCCTATCAAAGCATTATATATATATATATATTATATATATATATATATATATATATATATATATATATATATATATATATATATATATATATATATATACATATATATATATATACATATATATTTATGTATATATACAACCCTGCTGCCGACCTCTAAAGGATTAAGGTCAGCAAATTATTGCCCACCTTATTTTTCTTAATTCTGAGGGTTGTATATATATCAGTGGTGTACACTGGATTTTTAGATGTTTGAATTTTGACACTTACAAGCATCGTGCAAACTCCAAACTTTTGTAAGTTTATGCTTATATCAAAAAAAAAATGTTTTGTAAAGAATTAGGGTGATTGGAGCTTGCGAACAAAAAACCCCTAATTTTTGGGCCCACCCAGCCCTTAATGTGGGAGCAACGAGTTTATAAAATATTTTCTTTACCATATTTATCTAAACTTATATTCATCAACAAATTTCAAATTTCATGCAATAATCTCTTATTTTTCAAAAACTATGACAATATAAAGTTTTAACCCCCCTCAATTTGAGGGGGTTGTAAACATTGTAGGGTCATAAAAACTGAACACTAAGAGATTATTGCATGAAACTTAAAATTTGTTGATGAATATGAATTTAGATAAAAATAGTAAAGAAAATATTTTATAAACTCATTGCTACCACGTTAAGGGCTAGATGGGTCCAAAAATTAGGGTTTTTTTGTTCCCAAACTTCAATCGCCTCAATTCTTTGTAAAACATTATTTTTTGAAATAAGCATATCAATACAAAAGTTTTGAGTTTGCACAATGCCTGTAAGAGTCAAAACTCAAATATCTAAAAACCCAGTGTACACCACTGTATATATATATATATATATATATATATAAAACCCTCGGAATTAAAAAAAATTAGGTTGGCAATAATTTGCCCACCTCAATCTTATAGAGGTCGGCAAAAAAATTTTTTTACAGAGGTCTTACCATAAAACATAGAAACGAGGTTGGCAATTTTTTGTTGACCTATAAACACTTTTAGGTCTGCATTGCCGAATGATGACCCTAATTCCAAAAGTAATATATATATATATATATATATATATATATATATATATATATATATATATATATATATATATATATATATATATATATATATATATATATATATACACACACACACATATATATACACATATATATATATATATTTGTATGTATATATATATATATATATATATATATATATATATATATATATATATATATATATATATATATATATATATTTCGTCCAACACGCAAAAACGAAAGTCAAAAATATTAATTTAATTACAAATTAATTGTTTTTTAAAAAAACCACAAAACCGCAAATTTAATTGACCAGAATGTTTTTAAAAACATTCTGAATTTTTTTAAAACATTCTGAATGTTTTTAACAATATAAACATTGTTTTTATTTTTATTTTTTTTAATAAAATATTTTTATTTTTAATTTTTTTAATAAAATGTTTTTATTTTTATTTTTTTTTACTGTAAATCATGGGTAGAGTGTTGCTACATCAACTATCTTATAGTCGAGAGCTGCTACATCGACTGACAAGCAGCCTGACTTGCAATGGAGTGCTGCTACATCTACTATCTTTTAGTCTGACCCACAAGGGAGTGCTGCTACATCGACTGAGGGTTTGGTAGGGGCAGGCAGTCTATCAATTAATAAAATAAAAAAATTCCGGTTTTGCATTTTAATTTTTACTTTTTGTCAACAAAATATGGAAAAAACTTTAAAATATGGAAAAAACTAAATTTATACATATATATATATATATATTTATAAATATATATATATATATATATATATATATATATATATATATATATATATATATATATATATATATATATATATATATATATTTATATATATATATATATATATATATATATATATATATATATATATATATATATATATATATATATATATATATATATATATATATATATATATATATATATATATATATATATATATATATATATATATATATATATATATAAACCCGTAGATGTTGTCCGAAAGTTTTTTTCATATTTTGTTGACAAAAAGTAAAAATTAAAATGCAAGACCGGAATTATTTTTTTTATTGAGAGACTGCCTGCCCCAACCAAACCCTCAGTCGATGTAGCAACACTCCCTTGCGGGTCTGGCTAAAAGATAGTAGATGTAGCAGCACTCTCTTGCGGGTAAGGCTATTTGTCAGTCGATGTAGCAGCACTCCCTTGCGAGTCAGGCTATAAGATAGTCGATGTAGCAAAACTCCGCGCATGATTTACAGTAAAAAAAAAATAAAAATAATAACGCTTTATTAAAAAAATTAAAAATAAAAACATTTTATTAAAAAAAATATAATAAAAACATTGTTTACATTGTTAAAAACATTCAGAATGTTTTTAAAACATTCTGGTCAATTAAATTTGCGTTTTTGTGGTTTTTTTAAAAAACGATTTATTTGTAATTAAATTAATGGTTTTTACTTTCGTCCAACACGCAAATGTTGGACGAAAGTCAAAAGTAATTAAAAGTGACGTATGTGTTGGCGTAAGAATCACTTTTTTCCTTCCGCTCTTCCCAAAGACAACAAACTATAGATCTATATATATATATATATATATAGAACCCTTAGATGTTGTCCGAAAGTTTTTTCCATATTTTGTTGACAAAAAGTAAAAATTAAAATGCAAGACCGGAATTTTTTTTTTTTAATAATGATAGACTGCCTGCCCCAACCAAACCCTCAGTCGATGTAGCAGAACTCCCTTGCGGGTCAGGCTATTTGTCAGTCGATGTAGCAGCACTCCCTTGCGAGTCAGGCTATTTTTCAGTCGATGTAGCAGCACTCCCTTGCGAGTCAGGCTATTTGTCAGTCGATGTAGCAGCACTCCCTTGCGAGTCAGGCTATAAGATAGTCGATGTAGCAACACTCCGCGCATGATTTACAGTAAAAAAAATAAAAATAAAAACATTTTATTAAAAAAAATAAAAATAAAAACATTTTATTAAAAAAAATAAAAATAAAAACATTGTTTATATTGTCAAAAACATTCAGAATGTTTTTAAAAACATTTCGGTCAATTAAATTTGCGTTTTTGTGGTTTTTTTAAAAAACGATTAATTTGTAATTAAATTAATGGTTTTTACTTTCGTCCAACACGGAAATGTTGGACGAAAGTTAAAAGTAATTAAAAGTGACGTATATGTTGGCGTAAGAATCACTTTTTTCCTTCCGCTCTTCCCAAAGCCAACAAACTATAGATCTATATATATATATATATATATATATATATATATATATATATATATATATATATATATATATATATATATATATATATATATATATATATATTTATATATATATATATATATATATTTATACATATATATATATATATATATATATATATCTATATATATTTATTTTATATATATATTATTTATATATTTATATATATATATATATATAGATATATTTATAGATATATATATATATATATATATATATATATATATATATATATATATATATATATATATGGGATTTCCATTTCTGTGTTTGAGTTTTTATTTTTATTTGTTTTAACAATTAAAAGCTGGGACTT
>NC_088928.1:31237500-31240000 GCF_038396675.1 Hydra vulgaris
ACGGATGTTCGAGGAAAAAAACTAGACGAATAGGCGTTTTTTGAGCACTTAGGAACAGTCACAGAAAAAGGATGACACTTAATTGAATGACGAGTAACAGGAGAATGAATTTTAGTAGATGGCACAAGAGACGCTAGCCCTTTAGAGCAGTGCCCATTATAGTATTTGTAGAAAAGAGAAAGAGAAGCAACATTACGACGATGTGATAATGGTTGAAGGTTGGCTGCAAGAGCAGGTCCAACTATGTTTACAATGCGTTTTTGCACCTTGTCTAAAAGAGAAAGGGCATCATTAGAAGATCCGCCCCAGATATGGCAACAGTATTCCATACAAAGCCGGATTTGAGATTTATAGAGATAGAGAATATAATCCAGAGTAAGAAAGTGGCAAGCTCGATAAAGAGATGCAACCTTAGCAGATGCTAATTTTGCAACCGATTTGATATATGGTTTCCAAGAAAGATTGGAAGTAACAGTTAATCCTAGAAGATGAAGAGTAGGTGACTCATCGAGTACATCACCGTTCATAAATATAGGAAGATCTAAATTATTGCGATAACGATTGGCTGAAAAATATTGAGTTTTATCTGAATTAAAGTTCACCAGCCACTGTGAGCCCTATGCTGTAGCAGAAGTGAGATCCTTTTCAAGCTCAAATGCCCCCTCCAAGCAATCAGAAGGTGTTGGTTTCTTATCACGACAAGAATAAATGGTAGTTTCATCAGCAAACAATGCCACCTTAGATGTGAGAATATCTGGAAGATCGTTAATGTAAATTAAAAAGAGTATAGGGCCAAGGATAGAACCTTGAGGAACCCCTGAAGTTACAGAATAAGAAGAAGAGTGTTGTCCATCGAGGACAACTTTTATGCTACGATTGGAAATGAAAGGATTCGATGATCTTAAAGATGATGCCGGATACATCATAAGAAGAAAGCTTATGGAGAAGACCAGCATGCCAAACTTTATCTAAAGCTTTAGAAATGTCGAGAGCGATGGCCTTAACCTCTCCACCTTTATCTAATGCATGATAAAACCTGTCAGTTATTACTGTTAACAAATCAGCTGTAGAACGAGAAGATCCAAATCCATATTGATGGTCAGAAAATAAGTGATTAGATTCAAGATGAGAAATTAAGTGTTTGTTAATTAAAGATTCAAAAACCTTGCTTATGATAGGAAGAAGACTAATAGGACGGTAGTTAGACGAGTCAGATCGCTCCCCAGAATTTTTGAAGATAGGGATAACAGATGCGGCTTTCCAGCATGCTGGAAAACAAGACTCTGATAAGCACTTGTTGAATAGTTTTGAGAATATAGACGACAGCTCCGGAGAACACTTCTGCAAGACAATAACAGGTATGTTGTCTGGGCCACAAGCTGTAGAAGATTCTAGGCAGGAAATCACTTAAGATACAGATGCTGGAGTGATATTAGTTTTAAAGAGATCAAACTGTGATCAGAAGCACCTAAGGGTGAATGTGGAGAAACTGAGCACTGACTAGGATCAGAAACAAGACATAAGTCGAGTAGAGAAGGTAAATGATTAGGATTGTCAGGAAAGCGAGTTGGAAAGTTGACTATTTGAGTTAGGGATTGAGAAAGGCAAAAGTTGTGGGCTTTAATGCCTGCAGAGTCACTGACACTAGAGTCAAGCCATTCAGAGTGGTGAGCATTAAAGTCACCAACAACAACTATATTAGCTGATGGATAAAGAGAGAGGGCTTAGTCAATATGATCAGAAATAACATCAAAAAGAGTGCAGTCTTGAGATGAAGGAGAGCGATATAGAACAAAGAGAAAGGCAATAGGGTGAAGTGGTGCTACACGAAAGCACATGAAAGAATAGTCTGTGGATTCAAACCTAGTTTCACGACAAATGGGTGAATTCTTACAAATGTAAATGCCCAGGCCAAGCATGTGACTATTGGAGTCTTTACGAATCAGAGGAAGATAACCATCAACACTAAGATCACAAGATGAGACAGCCGAACTCAAATTAGTCTCACAAAGAGCAAGTAGGTCTGGTGAACTTTGCAAGACATAAGACTCAACAGAAGAAAAGTTACTTCGAAGACCACGAATATTAGTGAATGATAGGTTTAGAGAACTTGGTGATGATGATGGTTTTTTGTGTTTTATAGTTTTTGGTACTTTATTCATTTTTAAATTAAATTGAAGAACTTGACTCAAAGCATAGATAGTACTCAGAACACCGTTTAATAGCCCAAGCAATCGCCTTATTACTAATAATAAACCCTAAGCTGTAACAAAGGGCTCCAAATGTGGCCTCCACAATGAACACCAAAAGTACAAACAGGGACACCATCCATGCGCAACATGGCACTGTTAATACTTTGATATTTTTCAGCTGTTGATGGAATCAGCCACTCTGAGAGCTACCACAATGTTCGGGATACCTGACTACCAGCCGGCCTCAGAACCATAAAACTGAGTTTTAGAGCTGTACCCTCATAAGGAGATAATAGAATGAGTTGCCT
>NC_088928.1:31245000-31382500 GCF_038396675.1 Hydra vulgaris
TTTACGTTTACCTCTCCTAGATTGGAAGTTACTTGTCTTTGCAGTCAAACATCAGAGATTGAGATTACCTAAAATGTACTCTTTTACCGCTTTTAACTAAGGAGTTTAGCTTGTCATTCCTAAAAAAAAGTACAATTTTTTACTAGAAAATAATAATATAGTATGCATTTATTACAGTTTTTGAAACTTGTAAATTAAATATGCAAATATTTTATTAAAACATTTATTTAAAAATCTTTGTATTTAAAATAAAGAATAATAATAAAAAGATAATACTAAGTTAGTTAAAAATACACTTGTAGCCTGAAATGGATTCAACAACCTCAAGTGTCTAAATATTACACAAATTAATATTACAAATCTAAATAAAAATAATTAAAAACCTTTTACTTTAAAGTCAGAAATCAGGTAATTTCTGATTTAATTGGCCATGGTCCCAACGAATCATGTTCCATCCGACTTTCTTTACGACCAATTTTTCTGTAATTTCTAACTAAAACTTGATCGCCTGTTTTAAATGTAAATGATTTCCATCCTTTAAGTTGTTTTGAGGCATAATACTTTTTCATTTTTGTTTGAGCATGACAAATATTGTTATTTACTTCTGTAATAACTTTATTATATGAACCCAATTTTTCTTGAATTTGCTCATCCAATGCATTATTTTCAAACATGTTATTGTCATTAGTACCAGAATCAATATTATTCAGTGATAAAGTGGAGAACAAGTTTGCTTCTCTGCCAAACATTAAAAAAAATGGTGTAAATTTAGTTGACTTTTGCACACATGTGCGCAGACCAAATAAAACAGCTTCTAACAACTCATCCCAATTGTCCTGGGTATCATTAGATAATTTGGAGAGTGATTTCTTAATTGTCTGATTAGTTCTTTCGTCTTGTCCGTTGGTTTGAGGGTGGTAGGCAGAGGTTATCAAGTGTTTGATTTGAAATGAAGAGAATAAATGTTCATTCAAACTATTTACAAACTCCCTGCTTTGATCCGAAAGAATTTTCTTTGGAGGACCAAACCGATAGAACAAAGTAGAAAGGCACTTAGAAACATAAAATGCCGACTTTTCAGGAATAGGAAAAGCTTCAATAAATTTGCTCCAAAGATCAGTTATTGTTAAAATATATTTGTTTCCAAGCTTTGTAATTGGAAGAGGTCCAATTAGGTCTATGCCTAAAAAATCCCACAGTCCATTAACCTTGATAGGTTTTGATTCAGGAGCGACAGTTCTTTTTTCTCCATTCTTTGACACTTGTCACATTCTTTAACCCATTTGGTAATGTCATTAACCATTCCTAATTATTCAACAAAAACAAAAGTTTGACATGAACCAAAATATTACTAAATTAAAACACTAGAGTTGTGCTACTATATATTATTATGATGATATTAGCCAATAACTCACAAAAAAATTTAATTTGCCCAGCATTTTAGTTCAAGAAATGCACAACACTTAAAAGAACTTAAAAACCTTATAGAAATTAAAAAAGTACTATCATAAAAACACATTAATATTACCTAGCCAGTAGAAAGAACCTTTTAATTTTGCTCTTGTGTTGTTAAGGCCAACATGAGCCCCATGATTAGAATCATGGACATCTTTAAAGGTTAACGTTTTTTCATAGTCATTAAAAAGTACTTGCAGGTTTTTTGACGCTGTTACATAGTACAACTTACCATCTGAAGTATATAATAAGTTAGTGATTATTCAATAAAAATAATTAATGTTTATTAAAAATAACTATTACTTATTCAACAATTTATTATATAACGATTACATACCGCATAGTTTGAATTTTTTTGCATATTTTAAAAATGATTTACGCTGTGATTTAGAGCAATTTATTGCTCTTTCAGAAAGATAAAGCTTTACATCTTCAACAGAATAACTATGAGCTGACATTTTATAATAAATTTTAAATGAATTAAAATGTTAAGTATGGCCAAAAATGAAATCCAAATAATCTTAAATCTTTACCTAACGGAACGAGGTTACTTATTTAACGATAAATGTAACTTACCTAACGGACACTTAACAGCATATCTGCGCATGCGAAAAAGCATGCGCAGAACTGTTTGTCTACTTATTTAACGGTGTCACGTTAAATAAGTAGATCGTTAAATAAGTAGACAAAATGATATTCTGCGCATGCGTTAGTTCACGGATACTTATTTAACGTATCAAGTCACGTAAAATAAGTAGACCGTTAAATAAGTAGACAAATTGAACAGTCGAGGCATTTTTTGTTAACGCAGACAAACAAATTTAAAAAAACATACGTTATACGACGAACTTTAAGTCAAGCGAATTGTTATTTCCCAGCATTTTTATAGTGATAGTTTACTACTTTTAATATTTAACTTACGAAGTATATTCTACTAGAATATACTTAAAAATATAAAAGATATAAATTAAATAAAGATATAAAAGATATAAATTAAAAATAAAAAAGATATAAATTTCGACTAGAATTTCTAGTCGAAATTTATATCTTTTTAGTATAGTATGGCAAGACATATTTTTAAGAAAAGCTTTTTTCTTTTCTTAGGTCACTGGATAACTGCATACTGGATAAGTATACTAAAATAGAAGACATACTTTAATGATATCAAATAAAATAGTCATCTCACGAGCAAATTAACTGTAATTACTAAATAATTTAACTGCGCATTTTAGCAAAATGTTTCACGTTAAATTATTTATCTAACAACTGTATTTATTTTAAATTTAATGTTTAATTAAAGAAAAGTTCACACTAACAATTAAATTTTTCGATTAAAAGTAATTGTTACTTGATCGCACGCACATAAGTAAGAAAATATTCTGATATAGTAAGAAAAGTATTCTGATATTTTCACAGAAGAAAAGAAGAGGATTTATTAATTAGTGTCTAGTTTTTTTTGTGTGTTAATTTACCTTTCCAAGGCCGAGAAAGCCACTACAGTCGAGGAGGCAACTTAAGTTGAGGTTACAACCCTCTCTGAACTCTATAACACCGAAACACAAACCATGACGGACAAGGCTGTTTTGCGGAGAAACAAGTTGAGCGTGGTACTACGTGGAACTTGGAACTTCTCGATTAAGAGGCGAGCGTTCTACCACTACACCACTATTGCACTACTGTTGAATAATGATTTTAGCGGTGTTATGTTATATTAAAAAGACATTAAAGAAACGACACACTTCATGCTAAACTAAAGCTTTATTTTGTAAATAAGATCAAAAAATTCTTACACAATATAAATAACAAAATAAAATAATATGGTTTCTGAGTCCTTTTGAAAAAATTTAACTTGGTTGAAACTTGGACATTTTCGGAAGAAATTTGATTTTCCACATGGAATTACAAGCCTATATAATATAGAAATATAGTATAACATAAATTGTATAATAAAAATGCAGTGAAAAAAATTTAAATAATAAATACCTACTTTTGTGCCAGAAAAGTATTTAACAACTGCATTGATCAATATATGTTAATGAATTTATTTATAAAATGAACTCTAAATGTGTACCAGAAAAATTTGAATCTTTGAAATGTATGAATGTTAAAAATGCTAAAACAGTCACGCCATTTACAAGCCAGAATAGTCTAAACTATTACAATATTCTATAATAAATTGATCAAATATCTCATTAAAATTAAAAATAAAATACCCATATTTTTAAATATTACTCTTGTCGTAGTAGAAGAACTTATAGGTTACTGCTACAAAAACATACGCTTGTAAGTAAAGAGTTTAATAACAATAGCTATTAACTATATATCAATAATCCTAATTGATATAATAAATAACTGATAAGATTAAAAAATAAACTACAAAGTAAGGAAAACAAATCATCATGACAATAACGAAATAAAGAAGAAGCAATAGTTGACCTAAATTAACCAATTATATAACTTTAAACGACTATAAGGCATATACAAACATAAAACAAATAACTAACTTATTAACTGAAATTTTAAATATATTAAATAACTAAATTAAACTAAATTATTAACTAAAACATAAGATACATAAACAAACCGACGATAGAAAACAAAAAAACTTTTTTATGTGTATTATGTCACAAAAACTAAAAAAACCGCAGGAACAACAAGATACATAAACACTAATGATGTAACAGGAATTATAATCCATATCCAGAAAAACTTGAATGACGATCAATTATTATCATTTTGTCTGCACTTACAAAAACGATTGCAATCAATAGAAAAGGCAGACCTTTTATGACCACAATCATTTCCATTTGGTTGCGTTTGACAATCCATTACTTCGACAATTAAAGGACTGCTTGTTTGACAATTCAAGGATGAACGTGCAACTCTGTGCACTATCAATGGTATATCATCTTTATGTGAACAAATAAAAAGTGAATTTGTAGAACTGAACACACTTCAAATGGGAAACAAAATCAGAGGACACATTACTTAAAAGCACCTAATGTGATTTTCTAACATTGATTATCTGTATAAAACTGTAATTTTCTGAAAAACCACCAGAATTAAAGCAACTAAAAATATAAATATAGTTACTATTACTATAGTTATTGTTAGTTTTATAATTGCTAGGAGGCGTAGGAAAAGCTATCACTTCACTAACTTTTATTTTCTTTCTTTCTAAATCATACATTAATGTGGATGTAATCTTTAATGCTGTGGAAGTAGAATTTATATTTTTATCACATGGTTTTTTGTTTATATGCATTTGGTCAGTGATTTCCAAACAATAATTATGTACTTTTAAAATATTTGAAGAGATAAAACTTAGATTTTCTTCCAAGTAAGGCTTCATATTGGGGATAGCTACAGCTGATTTCCAAACTTTACCATTAAGGGACACAACAGCTCCAGTTGGCTTAAAGTCGGTAATTATAGCAGGTCCGAGCCAATCATGCTCCATACAGTTACCTTTGCAACCTATCTTTTTGTAATTTTTCACTTAATCCTTGCCACCTATTTTAAAGTTAAATGACTTGAAACCGTTTAAATGTTTTTTATCATGGTACTTTTTTTTTTTTTTTTTGGTGCAATACAAATATTATTATTCACTACGACATGAACTGCAAAACGGGAATCCATTATTTCTTGAATCTGTGATTCAGTTGCATTGCTTTCTGCAATGTCAGTATTATCATCATTAAAATCATCATTACCATTGAGAGCTAAAGATGGAAAAAGATCATTACCATTGAGAGCTAAAGATGGAAAAAGTGTTGCCTCCCTGCCAAACATTAAAAATGGAGTGAACTTAGTTGAAGATTGTACACATGTGTGGAGACCAAATAATACTGGTTCTAATAAAATATCCCAATTATCTTGGGATTCTTTAGCTACTTTTGAAAGATCTTGCTTAATAATTTGATTTGTTCTCTCATCTTGTCCATTTGTTTGTGAATGAAAAGCAGATGTTATTAAATGCCTAATATTGAAAAAATAAAATAAAAATTCATTCAAGCTATTTAAAAATTCTCTACCTCGGTCTGATAGTACTTTTTTTGGAGGGCCAAATTGATAAAACAAAGTAACAAGACACTTAGAAACAAAAAAAGCAGATTTTTCTGGTATTGAAAATACTTCGACATGCTTACTCCAAAGGTCAGTAACAGTTAAAATGTATTTATTACTTTGTGTTGTAAGTGGAAAGGGACCAATGAGGTCTATACCTAAAAACTCCCACAATTAGATGACCTTAATTGGTTTCAGTACTGGAGCACAAGTTTTAATCTTCTCCATGCTCTGGCACTTGTCGCATTCTTTCACCCATTTAGTAATATCACTAACCATACCTAGATAACATTATGCAAACAATATGATAAGCTTTTTGTGCTGGAAAAAATTATTACTATAATTACAATTACATTTAGTTAGAAAATGAACCATGTTGAAAATCATTTTTAATGCAAAGAAGACAATTATTATATAAGAAAATTTGATAAAAAATATATCCAATTGAAATATTTAACCCTGTTACCTAGCTAATAAAATACACTTTTTAACTTAATTGTTGTGTTATTAAGGCCAAAATGAGCTCCATGATTAGAGTCGTGCAGACCTCTAAAAGCATGTTTTTTTTCTTCATCTGTTAAAAGAGCTTGCAGCTTATTAAAAACAGTTACATAGTACAGCCTTCCACCTAAAAGAAAAAAATAAAAAACAAGTGTTTCCACACTTTCATCAAACTATTTCAAAACAAATGTTCATTTGAAGACTAGTTTGCAGAATTTTGTTTGCAATGTTTACATTTGTATGCCAAAGGTGTATGCAATGGTTACTTTTGAGTACTTGTATAAGTTTATGCAATATTATTCATTGCAGAACTATTTCTGTAATGTTTAGAATGGTATATAAATTATATGCAATCGTTTAAAACACATGTAAACATTGGTAAACACATGTGACATGTGTATGCAAAACGTGTATGCAACGGTTACTCTTGTATATGTTCATTTGAAGATTATTTATTTGCAGAATTATAACTGCAATTTTTACAATCGTATATAAATGATCCGCAAATGTTTACATTTGTATACAATATTTACATTTTATCACAGATTAAATTCTAAATCTTTAACAAAAGTTAAAGTCCAAATACAAAATTACTCTTAATATTAATACATACCAGTAAACTGAAATTATTCAGAATATTTTAGAAATGATTTACGCTGTTTTAAACTCATACATTTCTTAATTGTTTCATCATAAAGATATTTTTAACATCTTCAACAGAGTAATCGTGGTCAGCCATCTTTTTTGTTTATAAGCAATGTTACTTATTTAACGCTGGGTTTTAGGATCCCAATTTTACGTGTTTCAGTGTTTTTACGCAAGCGCAGAACTGTTTGTCTACTTAACGAGCTACTTATTTAACGCAACATCGGGAAAGCAAAAAAGTTAAAATCGAATAAGATGAGTTAAGCGAGAAAAATTTTTTAATAACATTGGTAACATTAAATAAGTTAATATTTAAGAAAGGAAAACGCAATTGACAACAATAGTCAATTGAATTGACTTTTTATATTAAAATTGCTAATTTTCAAAGGTCATATATTCTAGGACAAGAATAAGTGGAAAGAAGACTAGGTATTTTTATAGAATTAGAGAAATCAGTTTAAAGAATCAAACTCTCGATGGGGCTTTGACTAATTTAAATTTTAGCATCATTTAGGAGAGGAATAATTATTAACAAAGACTGGATTTTTTACTTTTGAGTTGTGTCTGGGGCTTTGACTAATTTAAATTTTAGCATCATTGAAGAGAGGAATAATTGTAAAAATAGACTGGATTTTTTTTCTTTTGAGTTGTGTCTTAAATGTGTTACAATTGAAGTGAGTCAATTTCAGAAATAAGCATTTTGCTCCAAAACGTGTAAAAGTTGAGTGTTTATACAAATGATGAAAAAGAAAAAAGGCAAAACTAGTTATTTAAACTAGTTAGTTAAAAGTTGAGTGTTTATACCAATTATAAGAGGCGAACTAGTAGTCTTCACACACAAAATTTAGTTAAAAGTGGTTCTCTTTTATGTGCCATCATATCAGCCAGTTATATTTACTGGAGAATTATCTGCAAGGCAAAGTAAATTTTTTAAAATTTGTCTTAAAAATAATGTTATCAGACAAACTCATTTATAATTCATTTTACAAGAGATAGTGTAAGATTATTTTTTTTTGGACTACTTTCTTATTTTGTATTGTGGTTGTTTTTATTTTTTAGAACACTTCAAGAAAATGATTTAATTAATAACTTCTTGGCTGATGCCTAAAAGATTTTTTGATGGCAGTTCTGCATTAAGCGTTTTATTGTAGTATAAAAACATGCCAATAATCCAAAAATTATTCTGCGTAATGTTTTTTGGATCGTTTGCATGCAGAGTTGTTACGACATAATATGTCTGGCAGATCTGTCGACATATTTTCAGACATATTTTCTGCCGACATAAAATATGTCCCACATATTTTCTATTGACATATTTTGACATAATTTTATGTCTGAATTATTTTTTGCTGACATAAAATATGTCAGACATATTTTCTATTGACATATTTTGACATAATTTTATGTCTGAATTATTTTCTGCTGACATAAAATATGTCAGACATATTTTCTGTCGACATATTTTGACATAATTTTATGTCTGAATTATTTTCTGCTGACATAAAATATGTCAGACATATTTTCTGTCGACATATTTTGACATAATTTTATGTCTGAATTATTTTCTGCTGACATAAAATATGTCAGACATATTTTCTGTTGACATATTTTGACATATTTTTATGTCGGAATTATTTTCTGCTGACATAAAATATGTCAGACATATTTTCTGTTGACATATTTTGACATATTTTTATGTCTGAATTATTTTCTGCTGACATAAAATATGTCAGACATATTTTCTATCAACATATTTTGACATATTTTTATGTCTGAATTATTTTCTGCTGACATAAAATATGTAAGATATATTTTCTATCGACATATTTTGACATAATTTTATATCTGAATTATTTACTGTTTGATATTCTTGAAGAAAAAATGAATCTAACAATTTTATTGCGCATTTCAACTTAATTTACAGAGTTAAGTAAAAATAGCTTAACAAATTTGTTGCTTTTTTGCAATCAATTATAATTGAAGGTCAACAAAAAATTTTTTTTCTGGTGCCGAGCAAATAATTTGTTTTTTGGATTGCATTTCACATTTTGATTTCAAATATGCAACTCATTTTTTACCATCACGTCAAGTTGTAAAGATATTTGGGTTCAGATGATCTGAACCCAATATTTAATATTAAAGATCTGAATCAGATCTTTAATATTTGGGGTAAAGTCCCTAATATTGTCAAAAAAAAAGTTCTTCAAAAGTATGTCAACTTGGGTCTCAAAAAAAGCGTATTTTATAAGATGGTATAGAGATTTTAGAAAACATAAAAATTTTTCCTAAAAATTTTTTGGCAAAAAAGTTATTTGAAAAAATGCTAAAGACTCTTAAAAAAATGTCAACAAAATGTTTTTCAGCAATAATACAAAAAATGCTTATTTTTATTACAAACGAATAACATCTTTAAAATCTCTATGAAAATACGCTTCTTTTGAGACTCAGGTTGACATCTTTTTGAACAACTTTTTTTTCGACAATATAAGGGACTTTACCCCAAATTCTAAAGATTTGAACCCAAATATCTTTACAACTTGACGTGATGGTAAAAAATGAGTTGCATATTTGAAATCAAAATAAGAAATCCTACATAAAAAACAAATTGTTTTCTTGGCACCAGAAAAAAATTTTGTTTTTGTTGACCTGTGTTATGCATCATAAAACTTTTATTTTAAATCCTATAAGCAAATTTCTTTTGTTTCATAAAAGTCTTTTTCTGCCCTTTTTAGCGATGTATCATTTGATAGTATTGACAAAGTATTTTTAGCGATGTATCATTTGAGAGTATCGACTAGTATTGATGCATTATTTGATAGTATTTGATAGTATTTGATAGTATTGATTAGTATGGATTAGTATTGGCGATTTCCCTTATTAAAATGTAAAAACCACCTCAAGCTGAGTTTTTATTACTAAAAATGGTTTTTATTAATATGACTAAGCTTAAAATTATTCTCTTGATTAAAATAATATTAAAAAAAAAAAACATTTTTAGTTATTTTTAACTAATAGTTGATTCATTCAATAAATTATTCTCCATTTTTGACTTTAAATCGTAAGGAAAACGAAAAAAATAATTATTCCAAAATATATTTCACTCAAAACATTTTATGCAAGTTTATGGCAGTTAATTATGCTGTTATAATGCAATTGTCAATAAATTTTATTGTTAAATAAATCATAAATAAATCTTTTGTGAAATATTTCAAATTCTTCAGCTTAAATGAATTTAATTTGGCACAAATATTTTGAAATTCTGTGAACCGTTTTTTTCATAGAATCTTTTGAATTCAATTTTTCATAATGAAATCTTTTTCCGGATCAACTAATAATTAAAAATAACTGAAAAAGTTTTTTTTATTATTATTATTTTAATCAAAGAAATAATTTTAAGTTTAGTCATACTAATAAAAACCACTTTCAGTAATAAAAACTCAGCTTGAGATTTTATATTCTAATAAGGGAAAGCGCCAAAACTAATCAATACTAATCAATACTATCAAATAATATCAAATGATGCCTCGATACTAGTCAATATTAGTCAATACTATCAAATGTCAATATTAGAAAATACTATCAATGTCAATATTAGTCATAATCAATAAATAAGTCATAATCAATAAATAAGTCAACAAATGCCAATATTAGTCAATACTATCAAATGATACATCGCTAAAAAGGGCACAAAAAGACCTTGATGAAACAACTGATGTTTGCTTATAGGGTTTAAAGTAAAAGTTTTATGAACATAATTGATTGCAAAGAAGCAACAAATTTGTTAAACTATTTTCACTTAACTCTGTAAATTAAGTTGAAATGCGCAATAAATTTGTTAGATTGATTTTTTCTTCAAGAATAAAAAATATGTCTGACATATTTTATGTCAGCAGAAAATAATTCAGACATAAAAATATATCAAAATATGTCAACAGAAAATATGTCTGACATATTTTATGTCAGCAGAAAATAATTCAGACATAAAATTATGTCAAAATATGTCGATAGAAAATATGTCTGACATATTTTATGTCAGCATAAAATATTTCAAACATAAAAATATGTCAAAATATGTCAATGGAAAATATGTCTGACATATTTTATGTCAGCAGAAAATAATTCAGACATAAAATTATGTCAAAATATGTCAATAGAAAATATGTGGGACATATTTTATGTCGGCAGAAAATATGTCTCAGACATATTTGACAAATAACAACCCTGTTTGCATGTAAAATTTAAAATTCAGTCATTAATTGTGAAAAAGATTCTGCTTAAAAAAAAAAGACTCATAAAGTGTGCTTGGCTAATTAGTTTAACAAGTTTGCATCGTGATGACTGACTGGTGAGAAACTTATTTACTTTTTTTTTTAACTAAATGATTTGTTATTGCTAATTATTCTGTTATGAATTGTTTGTGACCTAAGTATAGTAAAGTTTTTATTTCTATATATGCATTACTTTGCATAAATATATATATATATATATATATTTTTTTTTTTACAGACTGGTTGGTAATAGCCTTTATTATCTTATTTTTGATGTTCAGTATACTGTTATGTTGTTTTTGAACGAGATAAAATAGTTTATAAAACATAAATTACTGCAGGCTATAGATGAATCTAATTTTAGTTGGTAATTTTTTTACCAATGCAAAAAAAATTACTAAAAAAAGAATTTTGTTACAAAAAAAAAGTGTAAAATGCATAACATCCCACCTAATACAATATGTTGGGGTA
Organism: Hydra vulgaris; assembly: GCF_038396675.1. Lineage (NCBI taxonomy): Eukaryota > Metazoa > Cnidaria > Hydrozoa > Anthoathecata > Hydridae > Hydra > Hydra vulgaris. The sequence continues at coordinate 31,256,406 of NC_088928.1, forward strand.
ACATTAGAAATGTTTTTTTGTTTTTCTTAACATCTTCATTTCCAAAAAGGCTGCAAGCAACTACTATTACAGAAAAGATGAAATTTATAGAGCAAGATAACGATTAACAGGAAAATTAATAGATTGTGAATTATATGAATCAGGAAAATAAGATGAAGCAAAGGAAAAAAACTAGACGAATAAGAATTTTTGGAGAACTTAGGAACAGTCATTGTATAAAAATTAGACTTTATTGAATGATGAGTAACACAATTTTAGAAGATGGCACAAGAGACGCTCTTTAGAGCAGTGTCCATTATAGTATTTATAAAAAATAGAAAGAAAAGCAACATTATAATAATGTTATAATATTTGGAGATTGGCTGCAAGCACCTCCTTGTTGGCTGCAAGAGCAGGTCAAGGTGCAAAAACAATTCGTTTTTGCACCTTGTCTAAAAGAGAAAGAGCATCACCGGAAGATCTGCCCAAGATATGGCAAAAGTGTTCCATACAAGGGTGGATTTTATATTTATAAAAATAAGATATTTATAGAGATGTTTGCATTGATATATGCTTATAAATTTTACAACATATCAAAATTTGACAATATATTCAAAGACTGAATATACACATACCAATTAAAGTTATTACACATACCAATTAAAGCTTTAGCTCATTCACTTAATTAAAAGACTGAAAGAACCAAATTGCATATTTTAAGCACATTATTACTGAGTGTAAGCAATGTCAAAATTAAACACAAAATAAAGCAGATTTGCTTAAGAACACTAAAATCTATCAACATTTGTTTAAAAAAAAATATAGAACTTACAAAAACATACATCCACAATATATCAACAAAGAAGAATATGTAACCCAAGAAATTCACAAATATATCAAATAGCAAGAGGAAATATTTACTTTAGGTCTGTGCTGATTCTGCTTATTATTATTGAGTTTTACTACTCATAACCAAAACTAACCTGTTTGTATATTTTAGTTTACATATTATTATATGAAGAATAAAGCCTTCTGTGTTGGCTTGAAATTAGTTAAAGACTATTAAATTTTTTACACTACAAGATCTAAAATAGTCAGTGCATACATTAGTTTAAAAATAGTATTACCTAAAGGACATTATTTTCTATAAAAAATCATAGGCATAAGAGTAATTGATCAACTTGATAAACATAAAGTGATAAAAATTTGCCTTAATTTATATAAATAATAATTGTAGATGTTATTATCTACTAGACAATATTTATATTAAAAACTAATCTTTATATTTCTCTCGTTTAATTATGTAATTGTTTAACTGTGTTGATATATTTGCTCTGGCTTTTAGTTTATGACTCAAAATTTAAACATCAATTCTTGAGCTTTAACTATCTCATCATTTCTAAAAGTATAAAGGGTAAACAGTCTAACTCACCATACCTAATCAAAATAAAAGCACATTATTAATTTGCATATTTTTAATTCTATGGTTAATTTTTATTTAAACCAAGAAGCAATCTTTTGCTTGAAATGTAATGTATAAACATCAAAAAAAAAAAAAAAAAAAAATTAAAAGGAAATAATAAAAAAAGGAACTGATGCACGACTTTTTTTTATTAGATAAGTTGCAATAAGTCTTTCTCTAATTTTCTTCATGGTGGGCCTTAGATAAATATTTTGTGTTCCAGCTGACAAATGCTCTCATGTAACTTAAACTCAACTCAACAATTAAACTTAACTCAACAATTCCAAGTCGTCTGCTGCAGCATGGGCCTTCAGTGGCTGGTGAATTGTAACTCCGATAAAGCTCAATTTTTTTCAGCTAACCGTTATTGCAATAATATAGATCTTCCCATATTTATGAATGGTAATGTACCCAATAAGTCATTTACCTTTCGACTTCTAGGATTAACTCTTACTTTATGGATCTTTCTTGGAAATCATATATCAAATCAATTGCAAAATTAGCATCAGCTAAGGTTAAATCTCTATCCTAAAAAAAAAAACTCTATTCTAAACTACAACTCTGAATTAGTGTAAAATAACTGTAACTATAACTCTCAGCTAGAATACCAAATAATAAATAATTCTAAACTAAATACAACAAGTTTTTTTTATTTATTTAATCAAATAAACTCTAACTGTAACTATAACTCTCAGCTAGAATACCAAATAATAAATAATTCTAAACTAAATACAACAAGTTTTTTTTATTTATTTAATCAAATAAACTCTAACTGTAACTGCAACTCTCAGCTAAAATGCCAAATAATAAATAATTCTAAACTAAATACAACAAGTTTTTTTATTTACATTATCTAATAAACTGTACCTGTAACTATAACTGTCAGTCAAAATGCCAAATAAATAATTATAAACTATAACAGCTAGACTAATAAAAAATGTAAACAATTTAAAGAAAACAAAATACATACGCCAAATAATCTATAAAATAACATCTGAAAATCACTAAAAAATTATCTAAATAATAATATGCTTAAAATTTGACACATAAAACAAACATAAATTATAACAGAATATCTAACACTAAAAAATCAAATTTTTTTACTAAGCCATTACAAATCAATTAGGTAATTAAACTTTGGCATCAATTCTTAAATATATTTTAAACATCAAATCTATACTTACATATAATATTGTATCATTTATACAATTTTTAGTAATGTACCAATAAAAAAGGTTGAATGTGGCTATTAATAGGGTTTAATGTAGGTATATAAAGGTGATATATCAATATGAGGTATATAATTTGCATAAATAAGTTGTGTCTATGCACCAGTAGTGGTTTGACTTTTTAGCTTATGTTGATGCATTGGGCAATGGCAATTAATCAGCTTAACTATTGGCCAATTAATAAACTATATTTAAGGCCAATAATTGGCATTAGTCAGCCATTTAATTGACGCTGGAGCATTTTAGCCAATTAATTGGCGCCAGTGCATAGACACATCATATATATGCAAATTTTTTTTTTTTAAACATCTTCGCTTCAAACAAGGCTGCAAGCAGCCACTAATTAAAGTTAGAAGTTACTGAAAGAGAAAAGATAAAGATTGTAGAGCAAGATAACGATTGACAGACGACTTAAAAGGTTGCAAATTATATGAGTCAGGAAAGCAAGATAAAGGATTTCAGCGAATTTTAAAGAGTTGATGTTCAAGGAAAAAAACTAGACAAATAAGCGTTTTTGGAGCACTAAGGAACAGTCACAGAAAAAGGATAACACTTAATTGAATGACGAGTAACACGAGAATGAATTATAGTAGATGGCACAAGAGACGCTAGCTCTTTAGAGCAGTGCCCATTATAGTATTTGTAGAAAAGAGAAAGAGAAGCAACATTACGACGATGTGATAATAGTTGGAGGTTGGCTGCAAGAGCAGGTCCAACTATGTTTACAACGCGTTTTTGCACCTTGTCTAAAAGAGAAAGAGCATCATTAGAGGATCCGCCCCAGATATGGCAACAATATTCCATACAAGGCCGGATTTGAAATTTATAAAGATAGAGAACAGAATCCGAAGTAAGAAAGTGACGAGCTGGAAAACGGGATGCAACCTTAGCAGATGCTAATTTTGCAACTGATTTGATATATGGTTTCCAAGAAAGATTGGAAGTAACAGTTAATCCTAGAAGAAGAAGAGTAGGTGACTCATCGAGGACATCACTGTTCATAAATATAGGAAGATTTAAATTATTGCGATAACGATTGGCTGAAAAAAATTGAGTTTTATCTGAATTAAAGTTCACGAGCCACTGTGAGCTGTAGCAGAAGTAAGATCCTTTTCAAGCTCAAATGCCCCCTCCAAGCAATCAGAGGGTGTTGGTTTTTTATCACGACAAGAATAAATGGTAGTGCCATCAGCAAACAATGCCACCTTAGATGAGAGAATATCTGGAAGATCGTTAATGTAAATTAAAAAGAGTATAGGGCCAAGGATAGAACCTTGAGGAACCCCTGAAGTTACAGAATAAGAAGAAGAGTGTTGTCCATCGAGGACAACTTTTATGCTACGATTGGAAATGAAAAGATTCGATGATCTTAAAGATGATGCCGGATACATCATAAGAAGAAAGCTTATGGAGAAGACCAGCATGCCAAACTTTATCTAAAGCTTTAGAAATGTCGAGAGCGATGGCCTTAACCTCTCCACCTTTATCTAATGCATGATAAAACCTGTCAGTTATTACTGTTAACAAATCAGCTGTAGAACGAGAAGATCCAAATCCATATTGATGGTCAGAAAATAAGTGATTAGATTCAAGATGAGAAATTAAGTGTTTGTTAATTAAAGATTCAAAAACCTTGCTTATGATAGGAAGAAGACTAATAGGACGGTAGTTAGACGAATCAGATCGCTCTCCAGAATTTTTGAAGATAGGGATAACAGATGCCGCTTTCCAGCAGGCTGGAAAGCAAGACTCTGATAAGCACTTGTTGAATAGTTTTGAGAGTATAGACGACAGCTCCGGAGAACACTTCTGCAAGACAATAACTGGTATGTTGTCCGGGCCACAAGCTGAAGAAGATTCTAGGCAGGAAATCACTTTAGATACAGATGCTGGAGTGATATGAATGTCAAGCAATGGATCAACCTCTTTGTTGGCAATATCAGGTAGAAAGCAACTAGTGGAATCAAGAGATGATATTGATGAAAAGTTTTTAGCAAACAATTCAGCTTTGTCTTTAGGTGAGGTGACGAAGTTTGAACCATACAAGAGAGGTGGAATTATAGATTTGCCCTTATTGTTGGTATTATTAAAGATTCTCCAGAAGTCACGAGAGCCTAATTTTTGAGATGAGATACGAGATTTCATGACCTGAGAATAGCGGGTTTTGGCGTTAAACAAAACCTTTTTAAAATCGTTTCTAGCAGTAATAAACAGACGCCTGTTTTCTGGAGAATTGTTTTGCTGATAAATATGGAAGTAACGGTTTTAATTGGCAATCACAGCAGCACAGTGTGAAGAAAACCACGGAGGAGAGTGAGGCTTAACCTGGAATCGTCGAGAGGGAATGAAAGATTCCATGCCAGCCTGAATCCATGAAGTTATGTAAGAGGCACATTTGTCGACAGGAAGACGAAAGATTTCTACCCAAGGGCCATCACAAAGAAAATCACGGAAAGAATCCCAGTCAGCTTTACTGTAGTTGTAAGAGGTTCAATAATAGGGGGATTAAGGCGATGAAGAAGAATGAGATATTAGTGTTAGAGAGATCAAACTGTGATCAGAAGCACCTAAGGGTGAATGTGGAGAAACTGAGCACTGACTAGGATCTGAAACAAGACATAAGTCGAGTAGAGAAGGTAAATAATTCGGGTTGTCTGGAAAGCCAGTTGGAAAGTTGACTATTTGAGTTAGGGATTGAGAAAGGCAAAAGTTGTGGGCTCTAATGCCTGCCGAATCACTGACACTAGAGCCAAGCCATTCAGAGTGGTGAGCATTAAAGTCACCGACAACAACTATATTAGCTGATGGATAAAGAGAGAGGGCTTGGTCAATATGATCAGAAATAATGTCAAAAAGTGTGCAGTCTTGAGATGAAGGTGAGCGATATAGAACAAAGAGAAAGGCAATAGAGTGAAGTGGTGCTAAACGAAAGCACATGAAAGAATAGTCTGTGGATTCAAACCTAGTTTCACGACAAATGGTTGAATTCTTACGAATGTAAATGCCCAGGCCAAGCATGTGACTATTGGAGTCTTTACGAATTAGAGGAAGATAACCATCAACACTAAGATCACAAGATAAGACAGCTGAACTCAAATTAGTCTCACAAAGAGCAAGTAGGTCTAGTGAACTTTGCAAGAGATAAGACTCAACAGAAGAAAAGTTACTTCGAAGACAACGAATATTAGTGAATGATAGGTTTAGAGAACTTGGTGATGATGATGGTTTTTTGTTTTACAGTTTTTGGTACTTTATTCAATTTTAAATTAAATTGAAGAACTTGTAAACACCAAAAGTACAAACAGGGACACCATCCATGCGCAACATGGCACTGTTAATACTTTGATATTTTTCAGCTGTTGATGGAATGAGCCTCTCTGAGAGCTACCACAGAGTTTGGGAAACCTGACTACCAGCCGGCCTCAGAACTATAAAACTGAGTTTTAGAGCTGTACCCTCAATAAGAGATAACAGAAAGAGTTGTCTAGTCATAAAAACAGAGACACAAGCAAAACCCATGCATTGAGTCAAGAAGATCCAACATTCAACATCCTAAACGGGAAACAATGTATTAAAAATACATCTGAAGAAGGGGTGTGAGGCTGGTCAACAGATAGAAACTGTTTACCCCTGTAAGTCTTTACCTAGGAGGCCTTCTACAAGACAGTAGTCGGGTGCATTTAACATCTGCCCAAGATGAGTGTTTTTATCGGGACACCATCTCTAGCGTTTACTCAGCCAAGAGCCACAAGGCAGGTGGTGTTTTAAATCGGAATTGGCATCTCCTAGCTTTTGCCTAAAAAGGCGTATCCTACAAGGCAGCAGGACATGAAGCTATACCTAATATTGATATATTATTTTTATACACATACATTAAACCCTATCACTAGCCACAATCAGCCTTTTTCATTGGTACATCACTAATAATTTAATATCAGATAAAAATTATATAAATGTTAGATGAAACATATGCATTACTTATCCTTGTAATTTTAATTTATAACCAGCTATAGTTATGAACTGAATCCAAGACAATAACCCTTCTCTTGCAGACTGTCTTAGGTTTAGAACTTCTTTATTTATATTTAAGTATTTTTTTTTAATTTTCTAGCCGGTCGACCTGATTCCAATTCGTCAAGCTCATCATCATTATAAACTTGATGTACCTTTAAACTTATAATAAATTCATATATGTTCAGAGATATTCGACTATTCATTTAATTATGAAAAGCATTATGCCAACCTGCGCAATAAAATAATAGTATTATGTTTAAAGCTTATTGGCAAGTATTAAATATTCTCAATTAATAATTATCCCTATTGAAGCAATTTTTATAAAATACATTTTACCTTCAACATGATTTGTAGTTCTGGGACCATCATTTTCAAAATAATTCCATATACTATATGGAAAAGAGCCAAGTATTATAAAAGTATAGCAATAAGTCTGCAATTCCAGTAATATTAGGTGCACTATGATTAATTTCTTTCCAAAGTTCTTCATAAATATTAGGGTCTGCAAGTGGCAATGCAGCAAGACGATGAACAAGCTTTTTCACATCTTGATTGTCATAAAAACTTGTTAAACCTAAATTTTGTACCTTTGAAAATAACAGATGAGTTTTTATATTATTGATTAATAAATACAAACAATATATGATATTAAGATATAATGAAAAAGTTTAGATGCTATTATAATAAATAATTAAGTAACGAAAACCTTTCTCCATACTGCCTGCCCAAAATGAAAAAAACATCCACGAACTGTCACTCTTGGGAAAGTTATACTTGATGCAGATACGACTGCTGATTCATATAAATCAATTAAAAAATATGAAACTTCACTTTCCATATCATTTTCTATAAATAAGTAAACTTTTATTAAGTATATACCAAATTAAAAAAAGCAATTTTATAATGATATTTAATATGTTAAAACTTGTAATAAATGCGAATTTTTTATTTTTTTTTTTAAACATCTTCGCTTCCAACAAAACTGCAAGCAACCACTTATTAAAGTTGGAAGTTATTGGAAGAGAAAAGATGAAGATTGTATAGAAAGATAACGATTGACAGACAACTTAAAGGATTGCAAATTTTATGAATCAAGAAAGCAAGATGAAGAAAGCGAATTCTAAAGAACTGATATTCGAGGAAAAAAACTAGATGAATAAGAGTTTTTGGAGCACTTAGGAACAATCACAGAAAATGGATGACACTTAATTGAATGACGAGTAAAAAAAGAATGAATTTTAGTTGATGGCACAAAAGACGCTAGCACTTTAGTGCAGTGCCCATTATAGTACTTGCAGAAAAGGGAAAGAGAAGCATCATTACAACGGTGTGATAATGGTTGGAGGTTGGCTGCAAGAGCAGATCCAACTATGTTCACAATGCGTTTTTGCACCTTGTCTAAAAGAGAAAGGGCATCATTAGAAGATCCGCCCCAGATATGGCAACAGTATTCCATACAAGGCCAGATTTGAGATTTATAGAGATAGAATCGAGAGTTAGAAAGTGTTGAGTTCGATAAAGAGATGCAACCTTAACAGATGCTAATTTTGCAACTGATTTGATATATGGTTTCCAAGAAAGATTGGAAGTAACAGTTAATCCTAGAAGATGAAGAGTAGATGACTCATCGAGTACACCACCGTTCATAAATATAGAAAGAACTAAATTATTGCGATAAAAATTGGTGAAAAAAATTGAGTTTTATCTGTATTGAAGTTCACCAGCCACTGTGAGCCCAATGCTGTAGCAGAAGTGAGATCCTTTTCAAGCTCAAATGCCCCCTCAATCAGAGAGTGTTGGTTTCTTATCACGATAAGAATAAATGGTAGTATCATCAGCAAACAATGCCACCTTAGATGTGAGAATATCTGGAAGATCATTAATGTAAATTAAAAAGAGTATAGGGCCAAGGATAGAACCTTGAGGAACCCCTGAAGTTACAGAATAAGAAGAAGAGTGCTGTCCATCGAGGACAACTTTTATATTACAATTGGAAAGGAAGGATTTAATAATCTTAAAGATGTTGCCAGATACACCATAAGAAGAAAGCTTATGGAGAAGACCAGCATGCCAAACTTCATCTAAAGCTTTTGAAATGTCAAGAGTGATGGCCTTAACCTCTCCACCTTTATCTAATGCATGATAAAATCTATCAGTTATTACTGCTAGCAAATCAGCTGTAGAACGAGAAGATCAAAATCCATATTGATGGTCAGAAAGTAAGTGATTAGATTCAAGATGAGAAATTAAGTGTTTGTTAATTAAAGATTCAAAAACCTTGCTTATGATAGGAAGAAGACTAATGGGATGGTAGTTAGACGAATCAGATCGCTCTCCAGAATTTTTGAAGATAGGGATAACAGATGCCGCTTTCCAGCAGGCTTGAAAACAAGACTCGGATAAGCACATGTTGAATAGTTTTGAGAGTATAGATGACAGCTCTGGAGAACACTTCTGCAAGACAATAACAGGTGTTTTGTCTGGACCACAAGCTGTTGAAGAGTCTAAGCAGGAAATCACTTTAGATACAGAAGCTGGAGTGATACGAATGTCAAGCAATGGATCAACCTGTTTGTTGGCAATATCAGGTAGAACGCAACTAGTGGAATCAAGAGATGATATTAATGAAAAGTTTTTAGCAAACAATTCAGTTTTGTCTTTAGGTGAGATGACAAAGTCTGAACCATACAAGAGAGGTAGAATTAAAGATTTACCCTTATAAGTAAATACTATTAAAGATTCTCCAGAAGTCTGAGAATAGTGGGCTTTGGCATTAGACAAAACTTTTTTACAATGATTTCCAGCAGTAATAAACAGAAATCTGTTTTTTGGAAAGTTGTTTTGCTGATAAATATGGAAGTAACGGTTTGGATTGGCAATTGCAGAAGCACAGTGCGAGGAAAACCATGGGGGAGAGTGAGGCTTGACCTGGAATCATCGAGAGGGAACTAAAGATTTTATGCCAGCCTGAATTCACGAAGTTATGTAAGATGCCCATTTTTCGACAGGAAGACAAAAGATTTCTAACCAAGGGCCATCACAAAGAAAATCACGGAAAGAATCCCAGTCAGCTTTACTGTAGTTGTAAGAGGTTCGATAATAGGGGGATTCAGGCGATGAAGAAGAATGAGATATTAGTGTTAGAGAGATCAAACTGTGATCAGAAGCACCTAAGGGTGAATGTGGAGAAACTGAGCACTGACTAGGATCAGAAACAAGACATAAGTCGAGTAGAGAAGGTAAATAATTCGGGTTGTCTGGAAAGCCAGTTGGAAAGTTGACTATTTGAGTTAGGGATTGAGAAAGGCAAAAGTTGTGGGCTTTAATGCCTGCAGAGTCACTGACACTAGAGTCAAGCCATTCAGAGTGGTGAGCATTAAAGTCACCGACAACAACTATATTAGCTGATGGATAAAGAGAGAGGGCTTAGTCAATATGATCAGAAATAACATCAAAAAGAGTGCAGTCTTGAGATGAAGGAGAGCGATATAGAACAAAGAGAAAGACGTTAGAGTGCAGTGATGCTAAACGAAGGCACGTAAAAGAATGTTCTGTGGATTCAAACCTAGTTTCATGAGAAATGGTTGAATTCTTATGAATGTAAATGCCCAGGCCAAGCATGTGACTATTGGAGTCTTTACGAATTAGAGGAAGATAACCATCAACACTAAGATCACAAGATAAGACAGCTGAACTCAAATTAGTCTCACAAAGAGCAAGTAGGTCTGGTGAACTTTGCAAGAGATAAGACTCAACAGAAGAAAAGTTACTTCAAAGACCACGAATATTAGTGAATGATAGGCTTAGAGAGCTTGGTGATGATGATGGTTTTTTGTGTTTTATAGTTTTTGGTACTTTATTCATTTTAAAATTTGATTGAAGAACTTCACTTAAAGCATGGATAGTACTCAGAACACTGTTTAATAGCCCAAGCAATTGCCTCATTACTATTAATAAACCCTAAGCCATAACAAAGGGCTTTAAATGTGGCCTCCGCAATGCACACCAAAAGTACAAACAAGGACACCATCCATGCGCAACATGGCACTGTTAATACTTTGATATTTTTTAGCTGTTGATGGAATCAGCCTCTCTGAGAGCTACCACAGAGTTCAAGAAACCTGACTACCAGCTGGGCTCAGAACCATAAAACTGAGTTTTAGAGCTGTACCCTCATTAAGAGATAATAGAATGAGTTGCCTAGTCATACAAACAGAGACACTAGCAAAACCCATGCATTGAGTCAAGAAAATCCAGCATTCAACATCCTAAACTGGAAACAATGTATTAAAAATACATCTGCGCCAGCCTAATAGATGAAGAAGTGCAAGGCTGGTCAACAAATAGAATCTATTAACCCCTTAAGTCTTTGCTTAGGAGGCCTTCTAGAAGACGGTAGCCAGATACATTTAACATCTGCCCAAGATAAGTATTTTTATTGAGACACCATCTCTAGCCTTTACTCAACCAAGAGCCCAAGGCAGGGGATGTTTTAAGTCGGAGTTTGCGTCTCCTAGCCTTTGCCTAAAAAGGCGTATCCTACAGCAGCAGGACATGAAGCAGATTGTACTGGGTTATATGTTACCAGTAGCAGGATAACCTGACCTGACCTGTAATGCCTGACCGTAATGTCTCCACAACAAATTTTATCATCAGATTATTTTTCAATAAAAAAATATTACCGTTGGAAGTCAATTCCTATTCTAACTCAATAATTAAACCTTTTCTATCAGTTGGTTGAGGTGAAACTACTTCTCTTTTTCCCTTTTTAATAATTTCTTTTGTAGCTTGATAACGTGGGAAATTTGCTACCACTTCTTGACGTAAATCTAAACTTGAGCCGCAAGCATATATATATATATATATATATATATATATATATATATATATATATATATATATATATATATATATATATATATATATATATATATATATATATATATATATATATATATTTATACAAATTTATTTGTTTTACTTTCATTTATTTTTTTAATGTACATACATCTTTTAGTGTATATATTTTATATATGTATAAGCATATATACATACATATGTATATATTATTATAAATATATAAATATATATTTATATATAATATATATAAACATACATATAAATTTTCTGCTGAGATATTACCATGTCCCATCTCACTCTGTTTTCCCCTAGACACACACACACACACACACACACACACACACACACAAATATATATATATATATATATATATATATATATATATATATATATATGTATATATATACAGTGACCTGAAAAGGTATAGAAAGTGAGGACGGGGAGGGTGGTGGTGGTGGTACTGAAACAGAAAGTTAGGGGGCCTAACGCAGCAAAAATTTAAGTAGAAAAAACTGAAACTTTGAGTTAGTTTTGAGGGAAAGGAAAACGCTCCCTCCGCAACATGTCTCTATGCCAGTGTTTATATATATTTATATTTATCAAGTACCGACTTTGGTTTACTTCTGACTTTCGGCTGTTTATTGCCTTCGGCTTAAAAAAAATGGAGGTTTACTATTTATCTTCTCATATATAAAAACTTGGTAAAATAGTTAATTCCATTACAAAGTTTAATTGAACTTTTGTTTGGCCGTTGTCTTTTCTTACTGAATCTTGCAATTAATTTATCACTACCTTTCAGACATACTACAACTCTGAAACTTTCAGCGCTTGTATAGTCCTGGTGAGCTTTTATTTTAAAATTATTTCCAGGGACAAAGACCCTGGGAAGGGTCGCATTGTACGTGCCCGCTTTTTTGCTGCAAAACCTTGCAACTAAATTTTTACTGCTCTCTAAAATAGCTATAGCTTTAAAACTTTCTGCAGTTGTATAGTCCCAATAACGTTGGGATGTTGGAAATTAAAACATCAGAAAAAATCATTGAAAAGAATGTCTTTAAATTTTTTTTTATTTACTTGTTATTGAGGTAATAAAAGCGATAGCGCATATAACAGAGCACCTCAAAAATAAAAAAAATTGAAACCGACTAAACATAAAGTTATTCTATTTGAAAACAAGTGAGAGCTATTTTTAGGCATTTTATTACATAGTTAAGTTTTAGCATTCATCATTTAAATTAGGTCTTTTTTTGATTTTTTTGATTCGTATGTTCAAGTTGTCTTCTTTATTTAATTCTTATTCATTAAATGACATTCTAAAAAGTATATTTTATGAAAGTCTTGATTTTTTTATAAAAGTTTAAAACTGAAACTTATCAATATCATTAAAAAATTAGTATTTTAATTACTTTGTTAATTATATGTATTTGATTCATAAAACGTAATTAAATATTTTTATTATGCCGTGTTTCGTAAGTTTTTTTCCATTAAGAACTGAAAAAGTGCGACTTCCGTAAGTCCTGCTTTCGCATATAGCAAAATAGTTTTATTTCGTAATTCAACTTGCAATAGGCTACATTTCGTGAGTAGCATTTGCGAAATGAACATCGACAGTTATTTTTGTTTCGTAAAATTCGGTACGAAAAAAAAATTTTCTGATTCTCAATATCCTTCCGAACGAATTTTATTTTGTTCTTAATTGTACGAAATCTTCCGGTTAACATCTCTACCCCAGATTCTGTTTGTCACTATTAATCAATTGAATCTTATTAAGTTTGATGACGTAAATAGAATTGTAGAAAAAAACATTCAAGGTAATGCGTTCTGTTTGATACCTGCAAATTTTCTCTACGCAATGGTTAAAAATAATGATGAGCAGATCAGAACTCTCGGATTTGAGACAATACTCACTCTCAGGAAACAGTAAACTTTTTAAAATTAGTTTTTCTATTTATAATTTATCAGGCATCTGTATACAAAGCTTTTTTAAAAATGTTTTGTGCTGTATTTTATAATATTAAGTTTTAATTAAGGTTATTAATTTTTTTTGTTTTTCGCAAGTTTTTTGAAAGTAACGATGTTTTTATTTTTAGAAACAAAAGCAGTTATGGAATAGAAAAGAAAATCCCTCAACTAAATTGGAATGCTACGAGCTGGATATCTCTGATTGATATTGCTGATCTTACTTATATCGAAACGGAGTCACAAACTAAAAAAGAGTTTTTTGATGAAGATATTTACACATTCATTAAAAATAAAACAAAACCTAACATTCAAGACCTCCCCTCTCATTCTCAGAGCGTTGAGAGATGTGTCAAATTAGTTTCTGAAGCTTCTAACACCGTATATGGATTTGAAACCAGGCATAAATCTATACTAACAAAACTGCCTAGCAGAAAAATGCATCAAAGGTTTTTGTCAAAAGGACATTATTCTCAGTCGTACGATAATTTATTTGCTTAACTTGCTTGAAATAAATTTTTTTTTTTACTTTAATATTGCTATTTAAATCACTTATTAAACGAATAATGATTATTTATTGGATTATAGTGAGCGTTTAGTTAGATAATCGATGTAACACAATAAGTAAAAAATTTATACTTAAATATGAATTGTAACATTTTTGCTTAATAAAACGAAACGATAAACCGTATCAATGATTTTAAATACAAATATTTGAGTTATTCTTTGATGTGTCAAGCTTTTTTGATTGAAATTTTGTCTGAAAATATTGAAAAGTATAAACCACAAGCAAAAAGTTAATATTTTTATAGAAAATGTTGATGATGGTGCTTTTAAATTTTGATCGCTGATCTGCAAGCCGCCGTTTGACTAAACACCTTCAACTTTTTATTTTTTTGTTTTATATATATAAATACAACTTTCAGTATCTTAGCCGTTACATACCGTTATATATATATATATATATATATATATATATATATATATATATATATATATATATATATATATATATATATATATATATATATATATATATATAAATATATATATATATATATATAAAAAAAAGTCTACTACTACTATTATTTTAGTAGTCAGAATAATTTTTTTTGTTTAATTAAGAGAAGTTGCACAAAACATCAACTTGCACTTCAAATTTAACAAAAGTCATTGGCTGAGAGAATTGTAGCACAATATTTAACAATAATATGAAGTTCAGCTTTTTATTCACTTAGCATGGACTTGGATGCCATTTTCAAGTTAGTGAACATATTTAACTTTCATTGACAAAGCATAAAAAGACGCTTTTAAAAATTAAATGAGACTATTAAGGAGCTTTTTTAGGGTTATATCTGTTATAGTAGTAAGCTTATACAAAATACTTATATTTTTAGGGTTACTTTTGTTGTTGTAATAGACTTATATAAAATATTTATAATTTACAAATAAAAAACATACAAGGGGAGGGAGTCTTCTAAGCGTAAAGGTTGATACTATTGGAGTTAAATATTTATATTTAACTCCAATATACTCCATTATATTAGTATAAACAGTTTAAGAAAATATCCCTAATTAATGTTTGGTTTTTAAAATTAATTCTTAATAGTGAATAAAAAGTAGATCGAAGACGAACGCACTATTTAGAATAGGACGTTCTCAAAAGTACGATTAGCAACAGAAAAAAATAATTGATAATTTCTGAAATCTTGAGGATTTTTAGGTTTTTGAACACTATATATGTATCTATTTTCCTTGTCAAATACACTTCTGATAGTTTTAAGTTTTGTTTATACTTTTTTAGTGATTCACAAAGTTTCAAAGTTGGATTTTCAAATTATTTTTTTGGTTACCACCAAGAATTTCAGTTTTGAAAAAAAAAAAATTAAATAAATTTGGCTTATAATTTTTTTGTTCGCAGATTAAAAAAACGAGAGAAAAAATTTGAGAGAAGGTTTTTGTTCAACACATTTTATTTCTTGAAATTTTATCATATTAATCTTGTTTGACTCGCCTAATTTGTTCTCTAAAATAATAAATATAATATATAATAAATTTTCATTTATTTTCTCTCAAACAAATTTCGATATTGTATTTATAAGAAGCTCCAAATATAATATAATAAATTCTCATTTCTTTTCTCTCAGACGAATTTTGATATGATACTTATAATAAGTTCCAAATTTTATGTTAAAGTTGATGATAAACTTTAAATAATTATTTTACAAAATTTGCCTATTTTTACTTTTAAATGGGTACTTGAGGTAAAGACTTTCAATTAAGAAAAGATATATTTTTTAAAATTTTAATCATGTATTTATATTTGAAAAATGATATTTTACTATAGCTCCAATGAAAATTTTTATATTTCTTTGGGGAAATTTTTTATACTACGGTGATATAAAAAAACAAAAATCATTGTTATGTAATTTATTATACAATTTTTATATTATTGTTATGGAAAAAAACTAACTGTTCTATTTGTGTTAATAAGTTAACTAATTATAATAAATAATTCACAACCAGGAGGTAACCCACTGTTATTAAGGGGGGTAACCCTCCTTGTTGATCAAGACTTGACAAAACTAGTTTTGCTGTGCTTAGAAGATGGTAGCATCTAAAGGAAATATCTCAACTGACACGCTTCCAGTGATAGATGACAGCAAATTCGAGCGACTACCAGTAACTGAAGGTTATCAAAATGTTTCCAAATATGGTCAGCTGGATGTGTTTTGCACTTTGTCATTTCAAAAATAAGAGATGAAATGACAGGTATTAAAAACATGATATACGTATGAAAAACATAAGCAAAAAATTGAAATAGAAAACTTGAAAGCGGAAGTCAAAGCACAAAAAAATACTGACATAAATGCAATAAACCCATCTGCCAAAACGTTTGCAACTGCTCTTATTGGCAACTCAGCTGAACAAAAAACAATTCGCAATGTAGTAATAAACGCTTGCGCAACAGAGGAAAAAGCGGAAGATTAATTGAAAGAAATGCCATAATTGCATGTTTTAAATTTTCTGAAACAAATAATGACGATGAAAACAAAACAGCAGTAAGTAATTTTTTAATTCAGCCGGAGTCTCACCGGTAAATGTATAGAAATTACAAAAGTTACCCATCAAACCAAAAACGTCCACCTCAAAAAATTTAATTTACTACATGTTACTCTCGAATAGCCTGAAGATCAAATGAAAGTTCTCTCTATTGCTAGGCACTACAAGGGAACAGACAAAAAGTGTAAAAACATCTTTTTCAGGAAAGACCGTACACCAGGACAACAAACCCAGTTCAACAAGCTAAACAAAGAAAGAAAAACCAAACTTGGAATGCACTACCAAACCTATTGACAGTAATAAATTTGCCATCGCAAAATCAACTATCTTCGCTAAACCTAATGAAATCCCAAAAACAGTCAAAGCAAAACAATAGCTTAGTGCCTCAATAAGAACTACCAATGCTGCTGCCAATAACTAGATGACTATTACCACCAAAGAGACAACGTACTCTCAAAATCCAAACTAAACCAGCTTAGCTTAGTTTCCTTACTTCCAAACCTGATTCTAAACACAGTCAGCAACGTTTCTGGGCTAACAACCCATGTTCGCTAAGTGCTCAAAAGCTTAATGAACTGAGGGCATTGCTGATACTAAAACAAATTGCAAACTACATATTATATTTATTGCGGAAACTTGATTTGCTAGCACATCAGACACTTCTATTGCGGGGTACCACCTACATCATCAAATGAGGGTTTACAAACGTGGAGGAGGAGTAGCAACGTACTCTAAAGAAGCAATTAAAACGACTGATGTCAAACAAACACAACTCAACTCTACTTCCATTAAGCAATAATAGCTGATCTTACGAGGGAATAACGAGTCACTGCTCTCAGGTTGTATTTACCGCTCTCCGAATAATAACCTAAATGTACTAAATCAAATAATTATATTTTTAAAAACTGCATCTCAATCTCTAAAATTACTTGAATGTGCTTCAATACTGATTTACGGGAATTTTAATTTCTCCCACACTCACTCCAAGTGTTTAGATGGTGAAGGAAGCATCTTGACCGTTGCAAGTATTGACATTAGCCAGACTGCACACATACAATTTAAAACTTATTATAAAACTTTAAAAGTAAATTTAAAGTTTTATAATAAGTAATGAAAGAAGAAATACTTCTACCCGCTTATTGCTTATATATAATAAACATAGTAATGCAATATTTTAATTTAATTAAATATTTTTAAAAAGTATATACCTGTATAAAATAGTTCACTTTACGGAAATCAAAAATAATAATTATTTAAAAAATTATGTATTATTAAGTTAACATCTCACTTTACGCTAACTCTCTCTAAACTAAGCCGAGTTAAAAATATTCTCAACTTGAGAACATATTATAGACAAACTAAGCTATTAATTTAAAAATAGACCACGTTTATTATAACTTTGAAGAGTTTACTTTAAGCTACTACATAAAAAATCTTTTTTAATACTTAAAAAAAAAAAGGGTTTCTGTCAAAAAATCGGGTCTCAGAAACCATAGTGCAATCGTTTAATTACTAAAATTCATCATGGTTTTGAAAAAAGAAAAAGGATGTAGAACAAATATGTTGGAATTTCGCAACATTTGTGCTAAAGCCGGTAAACAAAACCAACCTGTCGATGTTGTCTATACCGATTAAGCTAAAGCCTTTAACAACCCAGTAAACACACAAACGTCTATTAAACGTCAAAACAACGTTTCGACAAAACGTTCAGACTTGGTCAGATATCCGTTTAGAATGAAATCCAGATTAAAGTTTAGAACAAACGTCCACACTGTAAAAAAACTAACGCCAAAATAACAAAAAAAAGTATAACGCCAGAGTTGAGCAAATATAACGCTAGTTAACCGTTATATTAGGCGTTATATTAGGCGTTATATTAGGCGTTATATTTGCTCAACTCTGCCGTTATATTGGCGTTATATTTAGAAAAAATAAACTAACGCTTCATCCGTTATATTTGGCGTTATATTTGCTCAACTCTGGCGTTATATTTAGAAAAAATAAACTAACGGTTGAAGCGTTATATTTGGCGTTATATTTATTTTACTTATCTTATGTTTACAAACATAATATTAAAAAAAATTAAAAATTTAAGAAATAATAATTATGTATATATAATAATGACCATTTATAATCATTTTGAAAAGATATATCATTACCATTTTTAATGTCGATGCCGCTAAAAAGTGCAAAATAAAAAACATAATTATCAAATGAAACTTTAAAATTTAAATATTAAATAATCTTTAAGATTCATATATGATTGGTATGATTATATAATAATCTCTAAGATTCAAATATGGTCTTTTACAAACATTTTGAAAAGATATAACCTTAACATTGCTTCCAAGTGTCGATGCCACTAAAGAATACAAAATAAAAAGGATAATAAGCATATGACTCCTTTAACAGTTATGGAATATGAAAAGATACATGTAACTTTACCACTGGTATCAAATGATGTCGCCATTAAAGATTAAAAAATAATAATTTAAAACGACATTTCTTCATACTAAGTTTTATAATCATTTTGAAAAAAATATTTAACAAAGCTCTATCATTAAAGACTACAAAATACATAAGATAAGATAATTCGTATTGAAAAGATACATGTAACTTTACCACTGGTACTAGATTTTGTTGCCTCTAAAGATTACAAAATAAAGTGAACAATAATTTAAAAAGACATCTTTTACTAAGTCCTTTATAATCATTTTGAAAAGATACCTTACCATTGCTACTAGATGTAAATGTCATTAAAGACTACAATATGCAATAGATATATAGCAAAAAAATATCTTTAAAATTAATATTCTGTAAGATTATCATTGAAAAAACACCTTATAAAAAGGTATAACATAAAATCATTTGATTGCTTAATTCGAACTATTTCGAAAAGATACAACTTTACCATTGCAACTAGATGTTGATGTAACTAATAAATAAAAAATTCAAAAGAAAACAAACAGGCAACTCCTTCAAAATATATGGAATATATACTTGTAGTCAAAAGATACTTGTGACTTTACCCCTGTTGTTACACCAGATGTCTAAGCTACTGAAGTCTATATAATGAAAAGGTTGATAAGCACACAACAACTTTAAAATTTATAAAATGTTTATTTATATTGAAAATGTTTATAAACATCTTTAAATTGTATGCTACTTATAATGATTTTGAAAAGATATAATCAATAATACCATCAATTGGCACAGATACTCTTGCCCCTTAAAAATACAATATAAAAAGGGTATAATATATAATCATTTAATTGGTTAATTATAACCATTTTGAAAAGATATAACCTTACCATTGCTGAATGTTGGTGCCACTAATAAATACAAAATAAAATAAAAAACAAATAATCCCTTCCAAATTTAAGGAATCGTTGTGAAAAGATACTCGTCGTGAAAAGATACATGTAACTTTACCACTGGTACTAGCAGGCCTTGTTTTAAAGCGTTAAGCGTAGAGCGCTTTTTGATTGCGTTTAGCTATTTTAATCAGTAAGATATTTTGATAAAGCAATTTTTAATTTTATTAAAAAAAAAAAATTAATAATAATTAGCATAATCAAAATCCCTTACTGCTTAAAATAGCTTAACGCTTTCAAAAAGCGCTCAACGCTTAACGCTTTAAAACAAGGCTACTATGTACTAGATGTCGATGTACCTAAAGTTTATAAAATAGAAAGTTTGATAAGCAAATATCAACTTTAAAAATAATGATAAAAAATACTGTATACTGTATAGTGTGTATTAATAAATATACATTAAATATACATGCACTTGTTAAATATACATGCACTTGTTAAATATACATGTTAATATTTAAGTCAGTTTAAATACCACAAAGAATTTTAAAATAATATTAAAATAAAGATTATACAAGATTAGAAGTTTGCACATCATCATATTTAATTAAATTTCAATTAGCTTAAATAATGGGTTATATATTTTATTTAGGTATTATTACTTTAATTTTGTAACAAAAACGAAAAGACAAGAAAATAATTTATGATTAAATTCAAAGAAATTACCATTCTCCATTTTTAAATGTATAAAAAAACTTTTAAAAATTTATGAACTACTGAATTTTAACACATATCTTGCTGCAGCCTTTGATTTATGAGGGTAGTTGATTTTTAGAATAGTTTCTTGGAAAATCCCAAGTAACTGGGCAAAACAAGATGGATAGCATAAATCTTTAAGATAATATACTGCTATTATTGAAGCTATAACTTCCTCCATGCATAATATTTGTGTAGCACATAATTCAATTCCAGTTCGTGACCGAATACCAAAATATAAACCATTGAGCACTACTTG
The DNA here is from genome assembly GCF_038396675.1 of Hydra vulgaris. NCBI lineage: Eukaryota > Metazoa > Cnidaria > Hydrozoa > Anthoathecata > Hydridae > Hydra > Hydra vulgaris. Next base: position 31,277,302 of record NC_088928.1, read on the forward strand.
TGGACCATACAATGAGGGAAGTGCAAGTTCTGCATCGATGTTATCAGCCTAATAAGAAAAATCATAATTTATGTAGTTTGTTTAAAATTATACTTTTAAAGGTAAACCAATCAAAAAAATCATTAATAAGATATTAAAAAAACTTACATGTGATTGCAAAAAAAGAAAATCTTTACTTTTTCGAGAAATAAACATACTTTGCAATTCCATTACACTTGAAATAATATTTGCATTATCTTTAAATGCCGCCTTAATAAATAATCTAGAACAGCTAACAATATTTTCATGTTGGGGAAAGAATCGCTTAAACTCATCAATAAGAAGAGATGGGGCTATTCTGAGTCTATTTGGAATTTGTTCAAATATTTGGTGGTAAAATAAGTTTCTGTTAAGGATGCTCAATACAGCAATAGATGGTATAGTTTTTCCAAGTTCGTTCTGTTATACAGTTAACACAAATAATTAGTAGTTTACAGTAAAATTTCAAAAAAATAAATGGTATCTTTAATTAAAAAATATATACTTTGGCTATCAATAAAATCTTTCATATCAACACAAAAAACACTTATATTCAAGGATTTCGAAACAATAAACAAGTTTATATAAAACATGTTAAACTAAAAAAAAGGAAATATACCTTTATCTCTGCCTCAATTTCATTGGTTGATAAAACTGGTTCAGCACATGCTACAATCTCCTTGATTGCTAAAGTATTATGCCCTCTAGCCAGTTGGAAAAATTTTGGGGAACTTTCATGCATCTTTGACCATCTTTGTTGACGAAGATTGTTACTTATCTGTACAAACATTGGCTCCTAAAAACAATAAATTTTCAAAACTGTTGATTAAACTAAATAATCATAGTCACGACATAACTAAATAATACTGTTTTAATGATGTATATACAGTTACGCCTATGATTAGTGGGCGTAACAGTAGGTGTAATGAAAGTAGTTTTATTTAATATTAAACACTTGGTGTTCAGCAAATCAACCTTTTGGCTTAAACTATTTTTTGTTTAGTTTATAAAATAAAAATGAAATGAAAAAATAAAAATGTAATAGAAAAAAAGAAACCCTACACCACCAGTGACTTTGTTTTCTGTCAACTTATTCAAGATGGTCTAAGTAGAAGCAATTAAATTTATTGTGCTCGTTTTTTCTAATAACTTTATAATAAAGAATTTTTACTAACAAAACGTGTCTATCCTCACCACCTACAACATTATTGTTTTAGCAATGCATTTATATTAATTAGTACTTTCTTAATAACATTTTAGCAAAAAACATGTTTTTAAAGATTGCATTGTATTATTATAATTCAGTTAAAAAGAAAAAAGTAGGAAATCACAAAAACATACCCAATCATCTTTGAACTGAGGATAGAGGTTTTTCAAAGTAATCTTGAGTCGCGAAAAGAACTCCCTGTTACCATAATTGTCATTAGCTCTCACCTTTAATGATGCAAATTGAGTTAGCGCATTCTTCAATTCTTTCAATACAAAAACATTACTAACTCCATTGAGCAATTCTATAACTGGCACAGAAAAATAAGTCAGCAGAAGTTCGACATCTGATTGAGGAAGTTTAACTTTGGACATCTAAAAATATATTAGTTCTAAAAAGCAATAAGAAAAATAATTTTAAATGAAAAAGTAAAATAACAAGATTAGTAAATAATAACTTGAAATAACAATTTTTATACTTAAAATATATATTTTTACACTTAAAATACATATGCTTAAAATTATGGTTAACAAGACACAGAAAGTATCAAAAACAGTTGCTTATACTTCATAACAATATATATTGTTTTGCTTGAAACTAAAAAATGACACTCAATATTATGAATATTGAAGAAACTATGGCTAACCCTTAATCAATATTAAAAAGCAAACACACAAAAAAAAGACTTGAAACATTAAGGAGATAAATAGGTTACTAAGTAGTTTTAAGACAGTTAAGTTACTCTAGACTTTCTATTATTGTAAAGTCCTCACCTACTACGCTTTAAAACGACTTAAATTTTATTATATCATTTTTAATTTTATAACTGGATAAAAAACAACTATCAAAATAGACTTTCCATTTCATCTCAATTTCTTTCAAACTTCAATTATAATGAAGATAAAGATTTTTTTTTAATAATCGCAATATATAAATATTAATAATATATAAGTACTTTAATTAAGATAAGCCTGAAATATGGTTACGTAGAGTTTTTAAGATATAAAATTTTAACTAGTTTATTGTGTTAGCTGATTTGAAATACCATCATAAGACAAATTTGGAATAGCAAGTGGAAATACAAGGATAAGATCACTAACTGGTAGTCCAATTGTGCACCATGGAAACTGTAAAGTCTCAGGAAATACAATATTAATTGAAGAAAATGAAGGTAATCTGCAGGTGGAATAAACATTTGAGTGTAAAGTGTCTAATTTTATTGTTTCAAAGTGTCTTTTTCCAGATAATGATACTATTTTATTGATTTGGTGGAAAATAAACTGATCATTCTCAAATATAGTGATTATCGACCCATTTTTATATAAAATTCCATCAATATTTGCACTTTTTATTGCTCCGGAAAAGTATTTTAGTTCATCCTCATTATAATAGACATCAGCTTTAATTGCACCAATTGAATTAAAAAATTGTGCTGTGGTATTTGCTATCATTGATTTACAGGCTGTATAAGGAATGTTCTTGAAGTTAAAATGTCGAAAATTCTTAATCACTTGATGTTTGCGTTCAAAAGCCATGCACATGTGCTCCCTTAAAGGGCCTGAAGTAGCAGCCTGAGCTGGATAGTGGATAAGAAAATGGAGCTTCGGTATAAATTTATGAGGGTATAAACCCAAAAACAGTTCATGATGCATAGCAATGATTTCTTTCAAATCAGTAATGTATTTTTCTGTTATGATTGGAGACATGCATAGCTGAACTATTTGAATCAATTTTAGCAAACATTTAAGATGTTCATTTTGAGCCAGCATATTTTTCAATAAAAAAAATGGTAAAACTCTTGTAAGAGTAAGTATTTGACCACTTCCAAAATTACCTTTAATTTTACATGTTTTTAAAATTTTACCAGGCTTTTCAATGCCCGCTGGATAGACAAATGATTGGAGCCATGTATTTAATGATAATATTGTTACAAAATTACTTTCAATAGCATAAAAAAGAAACAGTTCTAACTGAAGAGGAAAAACACCTTCTAAAAGATCATGCATTGGGTCAAATAAGATTTGCTTTGTTACATCAAATAGTGGAATTGATAAAAGAACACTTGATGAAGATACCCCATAATATTTTGACCATTTAATTCTATCTTTAGGTCTAAGACCAGAATCTAATTCATTTACTCTAATTAAATGTTCTTTTAAATTACGTACAGAGCATTGTTCATGCCTAGTATTTGCATACATTTCCCCTCTTGTTGAATTACAAACTCTGCAGCATCGAACAGTCTTCCTGCTAAAACCTTCTTTAAACCCACCAATAGCATTTGCTGCTAAGGAATCGCCAGAAAAATAACACAACTCACCTGTCAATACTTTAGGAACTCCTAACACTGTTATCTCTACCCCTGTAATAAGTTTTGACATAACATCAATAAAGTCAGTCAACAGTGCATGGAAGAAGATATTATCTTTAATCATCTTACTACCTGTAAATGCTAAAGGAAATATGGTTGATGTTCTTCCACGGTATTTTGCAGGAATATTAAGAATTTGAAAATACATTGCCCAAAGTTTGTGTTTTGACCGTGCTTTGCCAATAGGATTTGTAATACCAAGATCATCACAATAAATAGCTATACTAATTTTACTATCAACAAACTTAGCAATCTCAGGAGATTGAAGTAAAAAAGATAATGTGTCTAAAAAGGGTACAATACAACCTTGTTTTTTGAGACCAATGGATTTAACTAAAGGCATTTTGAATACACGCACAAAATATTTCTCACGACAATTTTGAGATGTTAAAATTTCACAACAAGATTTTAACTTGGGCACATCAATATCTGGCACAGACAGCATTTCTTTTAAATGAAGAAAAATTGAATCTAAAATATTTTGAGCACACCTATGTTTACCTTGAAGATGCAAAGCTAAAGCTCCTAAATAATCATCAGTTATTTGATATTTTTCTGCTTCTTCAATTAAATCAACATCAAAATTATCCTCTACAAGTACTGAACATTGCTCAGTATGCTTTTGAAATCCGTAGAGGGTTTTAAACTTTGAATAACAAATATCACAAATAATTGAACCTTTGTTTCCATGAATGCGTAAGTGATTCTTCATCAAACAATACCTAGAAGATATAAAAGTACAGCAGTTACATTTGTATGAAAATACCTTTCGTTTTGGGTTTAAATTCTTTGTCAAATGATTGCTATTTGGAGATATATTTATATTGCTATTTGGAGATATATTTGGAGATCTTGAACATTGTGCAGTTTGATTTGTAATATCAAGCGGAGTTACATTGATTTGAGATGAAGTACTACCATTGTGTGACAAAACAACTGGAAATCAATCATTTAAGCGTCTTTGCTTGCTAATAATGTCTTCAGCAAAAATTTCATTGCTTTGCAAGTCAGTAAGAAAGCTAAACGATGAGGAGCATAATGGTTCAGGATCAGTATAAGAACAGGAAGATTGAGACAGAGGCTGTTTGTTAATGTGATCAACTTCTTGTATATCAACTACAAATTCTAATGATTGTTCATTTAACAAGGCTTTAAAATTTGTTTATTGAACTTGGCATCTTAGCCATATCAAGCCAACAATTTGACTGACACCAAATGTTAGACAGACTAAAAAAATATAATATTATATGTTTATATATATATATATATATATATATATATATATATATATATATATATATATATATATATATATATATATACATATATATATATATATATATATATATATACATATATATATATATATATATATACATATATATATATATATATATATATATATATATATATATATATATATATATATATATATATATATATATATATATATATATATATATATATATATATATATATATATATATATATATATATATATATATATATATATATATATATATACACACATATATATATATTTCTCAGCCAAAAATATCTTCTGATATAAAAAATATTGTATAACAACGTCACATATGTGTATTTCTTATGATTTACGTTTGTTATAATATAACAAACGTATAAACATATAACAAACAAATAAATATAACTTGTATGTATTAGTTTGTTATATGTTTATGCTTGTTACATGTATTCACATATGTGTTTTTTTATGTATTATTTTTTTCTTTAATGTACTTTTTATGCTATATTTTGTGAATATAATAGGTTGAAATATAATAGGTTGGTAGTAAAAACATTATAAAAAAATATATGTATACTTACTTTGTTGGACAAACGCAAACAAATCGGAATTTGCGACAACAATTTCGCTTCGATTTTTTAAGGTGACTTTTATTGCCTTCATGTTATTAATATTTTTATATAATGAATACATAAATTTGGAAAAAAATAGCCTGAGAATAAAATAATATAACGGATAAATATAACGGATGAATTTAAGGGAAGAATATAACGGATAAAGTTTATCATTTGAAAGGAATCGATCAAGCATACATAAATTATAACGCAAACAAAAAAATATAACGCCAATATAACGGATAGCTTTTACTTATTTCAAAGTCATCCGTTATATTGGCGTTAGTTTTTTTAGAGTGCATAAAACGTCTGCATTCAAACGTATTTTATACGTCTTTATTATAGGATTATTATACGTTTATAAAGCGTTTAGATTTTTTCTAATTTACGTTTAAATCTATTCTAATTAACGCATATAAAGCGTTTAGATTTAGCCTAAGTTAACGTATATTTAACTTTTAGATCTTGTCTAATAGTTTCTTTGATTTAGTTAACATAATTTCAATTTATTTAAGTTTTAAAACTAATATGAATTAAAATTACGTTATAACTTTTTAACTTTATATAAGTAATAAGAGCTATATAGGTCTTGAATTTTATAAATAAGATATAGTTATAAAAGACTTTAAAAAATTTAATCTCATTAGTTTATGCATTGTCAAAAATATTCCTAGAATACCGTCTACCGCTTGTTCATCTTGCACTTGTTTGTGCAACATCATCTTCTACAATTGTATCCTGTCTGATTTCGTAACCTGATCTGTAACCGCAAAAAACTAGGGTAAAAGAGTTAGCACTTTAAATGTAAATTCATAAATCAAAATTGGAATTACACAGAACAACTTTACATGTAGAGGATTTTCTGAATGAAAGTTACTTTTTAAAACATCGGAGTCCATTGATTTGTTGGCATTTAGCAAAGTAGATTGTCGCGATAAGAGCTTTTTAACTTCCATGAATTAAAATGGGACACCCGAAACTCGTTTATTATTTATTTATCAGTCGTCTTTTTTTTAATTATTGTAAGGAAGTGAGTCTTGAAAACGCATTTAAGTCTAACGTAATTATTTAGCCAATAAAAAATATTTAAATTTAAAAAGTTATGTATTATTAAGTTAACATCTCACCATTATGTAACAATATACACCTATACATAAATTGAATGCTTTCGGCATACAAGGAATGCTCATAGAATTGATCGAATTATGGCTATCCAGGCGTCTACAGAGAGTTACAATTGGACATAAAAAATATGAATGGAAAAAAGTATTCCTCTGGCGAAAATTATGCATACATTCCACCTCATCTAGAGTTCGCAATCCAACTAGGTCACCATACCTTAGTAGCGATATCAACAAATTAGAGCAAATTCAATACCGTGCAACAAAATTAATAAACTCCCTGAAACACCATACTTATAAAAAAATGTTAGAAGCACTGGGACTGACAACATTAGAAGAGAGAAGGAAAAGAGGGGATCTCACAGAAAAATTCAAAATTAATCAAAACCTTGAACAAGTAACTTTCTATGTACCAAATCAACGTCATATGACTTAAGATGTAACCACGATTTTATGGTCCAACCACAACAAGTCAAAAACTCTATATAGAGTCTCAACTTTTTTACAAATTGCATTTGTGCACCATGAAATGCATTTCCAGTAAGACCATCAAGTCACAATCTGTCAATATTTTTAAGTCACGCTTGCAGTATCAGAACACTTGCAAATAATAGAACTATATGTATCAAACTCGTCAGCATAGCAAGGCCTGGCGCCGAACTCCGTCAAACTTTATAACATTTTTGTAAAACTTGATTATGAATAAACTAAACTAAACTAATTACATAATTTTATTATTAATACTATATTATAAACATGTATTACGCGTGATATTTGTATTCTCACTCATTGATATATGATTTTTTTTTTTTTTAATGTATGACGTATCTTTATTTTTCTTTCAGAAAATATATAGTTCTATGAAGTAAATAAGATGCCTTTTTCACAATTCTAACAATTCAATTATCAGCATATTTTACTGTTTACATATATTAAATTTAGGCGCGAGAGAGCAAAATGGGAAAACGAAGCAGGTTTTATTAGAAAAACTTCAATTCAAACAAGTGTTGTAAGGAGTAATGAATAATATTATTTATATAATGGGTATTAATTATAGTTCAATGGTTACAGTTATGAACTAATTTAAAATCTCTCTTTTTTTTTCTTTGTTTTTTTTTTTGACATATTCTCCAGGCATTATATAAATATAAGTTGGTAAAGATTACAGAGAAATAAAGAAAACTGAACTAAAAGAAATAGAAAAAAACAAAATAATATTTATTGCAAACATTAGACGCCAGAGCCATTACCTAAAAATTGTGAAGATGCTAAATTACGACAGCGAAACACAGAAAAGAAGCTCATTCTACTGATTATACTATTCTTAAACCTGTTCACGTTATTTTTCTGGCGTTTTTTAAAAATAAGTATTTTTTTAGAAGTAAGAGTCGTTTTTTATAAGAATAAGGCAAGTTGAAATAGTTGAGTTATTGAATTTTCTTGAAAATTTTAGGGAATTCTCCACATTATTTTATAAGAAAAACCTGAAAATTTGAGACTATAATTCAAAGCGGTTCAAAAGTTATTGCAGTTTGAATTTTTATAAAACGTTGACGTTGTTCAAAGTTTTCCATGTTTTGATGTAGCAACTTCATGCAGTTAAAAAAGTTGTTTGAAATTAGAAAATAGTGCTGAGTTTTTATAAATGAATATAATATTAAGTTATATACATTAAAGAAAAAAATTGAGTTTTTAAAATATCTGCAACATACTTTTTCCCGTTACCCAAAACTACCCAAGGGGCGTTTAATAACGCAAATTTTGTACTTTTGAGCACCAAGTCTCTGGTTAATTAAGGCTTATATTAGTATGCTATAAGTTTTCAAGAAAGAATTTTTTTTTTATTTTTTACTGTTAATACAGTCGAACTTATTTAAAACTCAATTAGTCTAAAAATTATGTCTCAAACCCGCACTTGCTTTAAAAACGGTAAAATTTATGCAAACTTTGAGAATCAAAAGATCAATGTGCCAACAAGCTATTGACTTATAGTTTTTTGAAAATGGTTTATACACCTATATAATTTCAATAAATTAAAAGACTTTAATGGGTGGTTTTGTCTAAATGAAGATATCTTTAATTTAAAATAACTTTTGGCAGAAAAAAAACACTGCTGTTAGAATCGGTAGCTAATTAATAAATCAAAATTTTCAATTTTTATTGGTCTCTGTTAGTTGCTTAAAACTTAAAATTTGTTTCTTTGTGAACTCTGAAGTCAAATATCTTACATAGAGTAAAAGTACCGCAAACCAGGCACTCTTCACAAAAAGCTAAATAACTTTTTTAAAATTGAGAATTTGTAGGATTTATATTTTTGGAATATAGTTGTTTATTAGAGCAATGCTGCAGTGTAAAAAAAAATAAAAATGAATCTCAAGTTTCTATGGAAAATAAGATTTTATTTTTTTAAAAAGTGTCCGCTTTTAGGAAAAATGTCCCTAACAGCGGACAGTTCCAAGTTATACGAAAAAAACATAGATAAATTAATAAATTCAATATTTTTATTTTTATTGTTAAAATATAAACATAATACAAACCGAAAAAACCAGAAAAAAAAACACGAGCAAGCTTGAGTTTGAAACAAAATAAAAAATTTATAAACTAGGTTCTGCAAAAGAATTCTTTGCCTATTATATATTTTTTTTGGAAGACAAGGTTCACTAAGCCACGAACTGCAACTTGATTTTTCACAAGTTTTCCATAAAGCTTTTCATTTTCAAAAAACTTTGGGCACTTTTTGTACTTTTAGCTTTTGTACTTTTGGCTTTCTTAACAGGAGTTTCTACTTCTGCTGTTGCAGTTTCAACATATATTTGTTTTAGGAGCTTTGCGTCTTCTTCCCTTAATTGGTTTGACCATGCTTCTTCTGTAAAAGCTTAACCAGCGACTGTTCTGACATTTCTTGCTTTTTTTGCAGGATGCTTGTAAGCATTTTGGAATTGAAATTGCTTCAAGAGAGCTCTTTCAAAACTGATTTTTACACTAGTCGCCAATTCTTCTTGATAAGTTAAATTTAAAGTTAGAATTGAAGTTGGAGTTGCAGGCGTAATAAAGGATTGTGTTTGTTGAGCAGTTTGAGGCAAAGATCTTGGGCTGCGTGGTGGTTTTGTAACTGCTGATGATGTTATTAAGGTGTTATTAAATTTTAAAAAATTTGTAATTTTGATTTGTCAATGTTGTCTTGCTTTAATGGAAAGAGCCCAGTGTTTTCAAATCTAGCAATAGTTTGAGTACGATTGTAAGCTTTGTTACTTCTATACTACTGTGCAAAAACACTTGGGAAAATTTTTTTGGACAAATTGCTAAAACCACTTTCAGCATAAAATTTTCCTAAAATGTCACGCCAAACATCTTGATATCGAAAAATACACCAACATTAAGAGGCTGCAGAATGTGAGATGAATGGGCGAGAATGCAAATTAGTGTTATATTGTTTTCTATACACTTAAAGGTAATATTTAATGACACGTGTGTGGTGCGGTCATTGTTGCATTCTTCTATTCGTTTATATACATATATTAAAAACAACTATCTAAGCGTTTTTCAACCTTCTGTTTTATTACAAAAATCGTATATAAATACAAAGTTATAATTCCCATGACAATTATAAAACAACAATAGTCATTAAAAACATAAATGAATGCGTGACTTTCATCACGTTTATCTACGTGACTTTTACCACGTATACGTAATAATTTAAATTCACCAACTTTAATAGAACATGCCCTCTTGGTGAATTAACTCATAAGTCTAATCGTTGTGGGGCTCTTATTATTCGTCCGGAGCGCGTTATCGTTTGTTCGTTGCAATCATTTCAAACTTGAACGGCATTCTCGTTATATCTTCCTTTACCGTTACCAACTTCATCTTTTGGTATATCAAGACCATCGTTAAATGAGTCTTTTTTATTATGAGAGTCCGGAATACGGCAACGCTAGTGTGAGATATGTCGTGGGAATACCCTATTTGCGGTTTCGACGTCAAACGACCAGGCATTTTGCTTCCGTACGATACCAGGTATCCAAGACCGATCACATTTTGTCTCTTGAGCTGGTTTTACCCAAACATTGTCACCTTCCTTGAATATGTTGTCTGCTTCATATTTTTCGACTTTCTTACGTGTATCGACACCTGGAATAAACGACGTTGGTTTTTGCTTAAATTGCTGCGATGGACTTTTACTACAATTTAATGAGATCGATGAGATCGATGAGATCATTGTACAGTAATACTGCCAGAGCGATTGAGCAACGTGAGCGGGCGACTGTTCTTTTGATTGTTCTATGTATGCGTTCAACGATACCATTGCCTTGAGCTCGATGAGCTGCTCGATATTCTAAATCAACGTCCCATTCGTCAGCAAACTTTGTTAGCGTGTGTGAACGAAATTCATTATCCATTAGAAGGCAAACTGGCGGTCCAAATAAGGAAAATATTTCTTCCAGCTTTCCAATAATTTCAGCCGCTGTTTTGGTTACCAGTTTGCGCCACACTGTATACCGTGATGGGCCGCACTCAATCATTGATAAGTATAGTTCTGCACCTACATGCGTCACATCGAGAGCAACCCGATTCCAATTCTGCTTTACACTCAGCTGATCATGCTTCCATTTTACGGAATAAGGATCGATGGAGTTGCACTGGTTACAACTTGCAATTACTCCTGAAACCTCCTTACGTGATACATTCTGGTTGTTTCGTAAACAAAGTTGCAATGTTCGATCGACACCAAAATGACCAATTGAGTGAACTTTCCATATGTCTTTCTGTTGGATTATTTCGGTTGCACACACTGTTCTGCACCATTTTTGAGGGATTCGTGAAAGTCGATCGGCCAGATTTAGCTCAGATGGAATCCATTGTACAATAATCTTAATATCTTTTGCTATTTCCTTTATCGTATTCAGCCGTCGTTGTACTAGCAGCTGAGAAATTCCCCGAGTCTTTACGCGATATTCTTCTTTTAAAACTGCGTCTAACCATCCCACGGTGCTCTTGCTATCGCTGTATACTGTGAGTTCTTTTATATCCCAATTCCTCCAATTAGAAGAACTACACCCAGTCCTACGGACGATGCATCACAGTAAAGCTCAGCTTTTCCATTCAATGGAACCAGTTATTTCCCACCAACCGAGTCCTCTTTTTCCAAACAGTGAAGCAACTCATTCATTTTTTCTTTGCAATCTTCAGAAACATACTCATTCCATGGAATATTTGCAGCTAATCGTTTGATGTATGAAGCTTGTAAACGCAAACTTCCTGCCACCGGGTAATGTCCAATAAGTTTACCTAAATTGCTAAAAAGCTGTGATCGTGTGACTGCATTTGAAGATTCGAATTGTACTACATTGTCCCGCTTCCATATCAATTCCCCATTTTTATTCCGTTCGACTCTCAATCCTAAAACACGTCCTTTTTCTAGCTCTTCTGGAGGTTTACACTGCAACCCAAATTTCTCAAGATGCTTCGCTACATTTTCAGCTGTTTCTACACTTTCATCGACAAATATATCAACAATGTAATTATCACATGCTTTCTTCACAGTAGAATTCAAATTGAGCACGTGACGAAGAATTGTAGTCATTATTGTTGGAGCCACGTTGATGCCAAAACACATTCTGGTGAAACAATACCGTTCCCCATTTATAATCACAGTTTGATATGGCCACAGTTTTTTGTCAATGTGAATTTGAAGGTAGACTTTCTTGAGATCAAGGATTTTTGCACTTTCAATTTTCCTCCAACGACGCAGTTTCTCTTGACAAACGTCGGCATTTGCTGTGTGACAATTTACAAATTCGTTGAGAGCTCGGAAGTTTTTGAAACAAGTCCACGTGTAGATTCAGCATGAACCACTGTAATTGAGCATCCAGAATCAATTAATGCTGTTCGGAACATTCCGTTTATTTTAACTTCTAATGATGGCAACGCTGTTTCAGGGAGAATACTGGATGCCATTATTTCCAAATTCTCCCTTTTCTTTTTAAACCTTGCAATCGTTTGATGCAGTCTTTAGCTCGATGATTGTGTGAACAGTTCTTGCATTTTGCCTCGCAGTCCCGTGCATAATGTCCAAATTTCCCACAATTAAAACATGTTATTTTATTTGTTCCGGCAAAACCAGTTGTTTGGGGAAGTAGCAATGTTGCTGCAACCATCACATTATCGGAACCATCTAACTGTCGGGCTTCTTGAGTCACTCGTTCCAAAGTAACAGCAACCTCAACAGCCTTTGCAAATGTAAGTTCTTCAGATTCCAGTAATAGCCGTTTGATCGTAGCTCCATCGTTAAAGCCAGTGATAAATTGGTCGCGCATCCTGTCATCTCTATCCATAAATTTGCATCCTTCAGCAGCTCTTGCAATCCGTCGTGAAAATTCCGTCACACTCTCGTTACTTGCTTTTTTAATTGTTGCAAATTCAAAGCGTAGTATTAACGATGACTTTGGTTTAAAAAGCTTCATAATATTTTCCTCGATCTCTTCGTAAGTCACTGAATCGTCTTCTGGGTATGCCGGCAAGCATAGATCTTCTAATGCAGAATAAATCTGTGGTGGCAAACATGTTAGTGTTATCGTTTTTCTCTTTGCTTCGTCAATGTCCATTGCCGCAATATATGTTCGCAGTTGACGGAAAAACCGTTGATGGTTGCCATCAAATACTGGTGGCATAATTGCCGAAATAGCTTGTTGCATTCTTCTATTCGTTTATATACATATATTAAAAACAACTATCTAAGCGTTTTTCAACCTTCTGTTTTATTACAAAAATCGTATATAAATACAAAGTTATAATTCCCATGACAATTATAAAACAACAATAGTCATTAAAAACATAAATGAATGCGTGACTTTCATCACGTTTATCTACGTGACTTTTACCACGTATACGTAATAATTTTAATTCACCAACTTTAATAGAACAGTCATTCAAAAGTAAAATATGTTGACCACCAAACTTTTGAATGTGAGGAATAAACATTTCATTGAGCCACTGCAAAACTTGATTACTTTCCATCCAACCAGATGGGGATGTTGTATAAAGTGTGTTTTGTGGGCTTCCTTTAATCTAATCATCACAGTCAATTCTTTGATTTGTAAACTACAAAAAGCGGTAGAAGGAATCCGTCAGCATTAACACAATTAAGAACAGTGTAGTTTAGAACACCTATTCTGGTAATTACTTTTGCATCACCGTTAAAACCAGTTTTATCACAATTCCACAAATGCATGGCTCTACTAAAACGTATTTTTGCTAATTCAGCATATTTTTTTAAAACATCAAAATAACGGGTAACAATTTCTGGTGTGCACGACCTGGTTTTTAAAGATGTTTGTAGCTGTTCTTTTGCTTAGTTCTGAGTTCCATCGACTCATAAATCCTTTGTACCATTTTTTTACACTTTGTACGCCGACCAGGCGTTCCATTTTTGAACAAACACGTTTCATCATTTTCAATTAAATAGTCTCTCACTAAACTTTGACCTTGATCTAATCGTCTACCAAAGCCCTAATCGCCAAGCAAATATACAAGCCTTCTGAAGAAGATGAACCAAAGTTAACTCGATAAAAGGGCTCAATTTTGTTGTATTGCCACTACCAACTACTAAAGTCTTATTTGATTTTTGGTCGAAAAACGTTAATTTTGGTATGCGGTATAATTGAGCTGCGGCTCTTTAGCTCAACTCGCCATTTTCAATCTTATCCAATCCGCTTTTTGTTGCCTCCTCAATGTAAGCCTTCTCGTTTTTTTTTTTGTTTTTTTTTTCATTTTAAGTTTAGTAAATTCAATTCAGTTACAGATTTAAAGAGATTTTTGAAATTGAAGAAACGATGCACTTTTGTGATTAATTTGTGTACTTTTGCACTTTAACTTCAACAGTATAAGTGCAAAAGTACAAAATTAATTAACACGAAAGTATGAAAACTTAAAAAACCCAAATGAAAAAAATAAACAAAGTTTAACTTAATAAAAAAATTTAATTAGAGAGAAAAAATAATGAACAGTTTAATCAATTAAATTTTAATTGATTAAAGGGGGAGTTAAGATGAAAACTAAAGAAAATCTTGTTTCCGTCATAACTTTTTAACGGAGTAAGATTTTGAAAATCTAAAACTATTTTTGATATTAGCAGAAAATTTCCAACAATATCGTTTCTTTTGTTTTTAAATTGCCTTTTTTTAAAATCTTTCATGCTAAGAACCTAATTTCCAATAAAAGGTTTGATTTTTAGGATTAGATTTTGTTTAAACTTAAATATTTTATTAAAGCAATCATTTTAATAAATTATAGTTTTCTATATACTTAAAATTAAAAACTTTTTTAAAATTTGCGAATATTTTTAGTGAAGATATTTAGTTTTCCCGATAAGTATCCGCTTTTGCGCACTGTCCGCTTTTGCGTCCGGTTTGTGGTGCTTTTACTCTTTTTTAGCTATAAAAAAGTAGATTTATAATTTAAATTAAAATATTTAATACTTTTAAAAAATAAAAATAATTACCTTAATTGTTTTATTAGTGCACATATTGTTCTAATATTTATAATACCATTTCTATAATATATTTTTAATATTATGTATAACTTAATATTACTCACATATGTAACAGACCGCTATTTTTTACAACACAATTCATGAAAAATCCCACATAGTGGTTACTTATAATTCAACATTTAAGTTGTGGAAAGCATAAGAACATTTTTGGACATTTCCGTGATTTATGATTTCTATAAATTTACAAATTTTCTTAATTAACTGCTATCAAAAATTCCTAATAATTAATATCATTTATAAATATGTTAAGAGGTTTTTTAATGATATTTTATGGGATATTTGTGGATTGTTTAGTAATGTAAATTTACAAGAAATTTATAAAGTGCAGGGTTTGAATTAAAGTAATAGAAGAGTTTAGTCAAAATTAAATAAAACAACCATTTGATAACATGAATGAACATAATAATGTTGATTATACAAAATGCTATTTATTTACTGAAGGTTCATGTGGGGAACATTTAAGATGAAAACTATCTGGGCTATTTAAATGCGACAAGTTAACACAAGTGCTTGGTAATGGTTTTACCAAAAAATATGTCATTGAGTCGCAAATACATGTGGAATTAAGTAATGAACAAGTTATATGTGCTTTTAACAAAAAAAAAAAATTGTGTCTCCAAAAAGCTCTTTTTCTTCAGAAAATGTTAATCAATTCTTAGCAAAAAGCGTTCCAGATATAAACCCTGTGAAATGGCTTTTTAGAAAAACACATATCAATGAGGCCCCAGTAAACATTAAACAGTTGGTAAATAGTTGGCCCGATCCTAATAACCAAATTTAGCTACAGTTGGGCCGACAGTCGGCTATTTAGTTGGTACCGTGAAAAAAACGTAATGCTTTTACCAACACTTAGCCAACTGTTTTATAAACTGTTGGTACCATTAACGGCTCAACAGTAATAAAACAGTTGGCTAACAGTTGGTACCATTACTGGCCCGACTATATGGTTTTTTTCGCGATTTTTTAAATTCGCTTTTGCACTTTAATTGAAAGTGCAAATGTTATAAATGTTTTCAATTTACTTTACAACTTGACGTGATAGTGAAAAATGAGTTGCATAATCGAAATCAAAATGAGAAATGCTATACAAAAAACAAATTGTTTGCTCGGCACCAGAAAAAAAATTTTTTTTGCTGACCTGTGTAATAATACAGTAATAATCATTGTAATAATAACAGTAGTAATAACAATAACAACTACAATTATAACAATAACAGTAGAAATTAATAACAGTAACAATAATAAAAAACTAGCAGTTAGCAACTCTTAATACGGGTTATGAGTAATTAAATCATAAATAACAAAAACTCATTAAAAACTTGATATAATATCTAAAAAATTAAATACAAATTTATCTATAAATAATATTTTAACTTTGACTCTCTATCATACCATTGCCTATAGTTAACGACATAAAGACCGCATTAACATCAGTTAAGTTCTTTTTAAAATCTGTCACAACACAGGTACCAGAAAATGGAAGTTAAGTAAAGCCTGCAAAAACCAAAAAAAAAGAAATTAAAAAAAAAAAATTATAATTTTTAATTAAAAAAGTATTATTATTGTAAGTAGAATTAGGATAATAATATGACCGAAAATATAAAGAATAAAAAAATAGCTATAACAGCCTAGGTCTATCAACACAAAACACAGCAACAATCCATCCAGTCGGAATCACGTGACTATATTGCGACACCAAAACTAACCATATTGAATTGGGGGAAAACAAACTATTCTTTTATACGCGAAGTACTTTTTAAAAAGCACTACGTCCTACAATTACTTTGAAACTTTATCAAAGGAAGCAGCAGAAAGATATCAGCGAAAAATAAATATTTTAGGTGATTTTACTTTATTTTTACATCTCTCTGTTTAATTAAAATAATGCATTAATTGCTGTTTAAATATAATTTTGGTTATTTTAGGATTAAGTAAATGTCCATACAAGTTTACAGCAGATTCTTGGAGTGAAGATCCAAGTCAGTGGCCTTCTTTGAGCTATCACAAACTTTATCACTACCTGATTAAAACTCCACGTAAGGGATTCTTATCTAATTTATATTTTAAAATTTTTATTTATTCAGTATTTCAGTAATGTTAGTAACATTAATTGCTAACATTTCAAAAACTGTTTGTTTTCTTTGCTTTGTAAAATACATTATGGATGTATTTACATGGATATATATTATAATATGCTTTATATTATATATTATTGGAAAAAAATAATGTATATACAAAATGCATATACATTTTTTTCAATGTTATTGTTTTTTAGGTATCTATTCTCCAGAAGCAATGGAAAACTATAAGGCATTAGAGGCTTGGAAATTCTTTCAAGATGGCTGGGTCCAAACTATTGTTCATTTGAAAGTATCTCAGGGTATTACTATTTTGAAATGTGAGGTTCGACCTTCATATAGGACCACATCTCCTAACCATAAACCTTGGGTTGCTCTTGACTCTCTTGGTAATGTTTTAACTGCTCACTGTGACTGTATGGCTGGGTATGGCTGGGTGTGACTGTATGGCTGGGTATGGCTGGGTGTGACTGTATGGCTGGGTATGGCTGGGTGTGACTGTATGGCTGGGTATGTCTCTTTTATATAAAATTAGTAAAAATAAAATTCAAAAATTCAATTATGGTTTTATAGTTTTTATCTATTTTTTTAGTCTTGGCGAAACATGCTCACATGTTGCTGCAATGCTATATAAAATTGAAGCCGCTGTTCGTATTGGAATGACATCGAGCACACCAACTGACTTGCCTTGTCAATGGAATCAAAATTTTACAAAAAATATTGTTGGCTCCCCAGTTTCTCAAATCAACTTATACACTGATGCTGCAAAAGAAAAACTTTCTAAAAACAGAATGAGAAAAATGCCTATCTCTCCAACACCTCATGAAAAAAATGATTTTTTATCAGAAATACAATCAGTGCAGCCCAAAACTGCTGCTCTTCATTTGTTTAAAGATTTTGATAAAGAATTTATTCAAATGGAATCTGTTTTAATACCAAAATTACCAACATCTTTAAGACAATTTTTTAATGAAAATTATAAATCATTTGATAATGAGCAACTGATATCTTATTTTGATGAGAAAAAAAAAACAAATAAGTTTGACTTCTGACGTTATAGTTTATGTTGAAGAAGCAACACGAAATCAAGCGCTATGTGATTCTTGGTTTAGAGTAAGATTTGGTCGAATAACTGGCTCCACTTTGCATCAAGTTTTTCATGCTAGAATTGAAATGCCACCTGTTTCATTAATTTTAAAGATTTGTGCAGAGAAAAATATACAGATTTAAAATCCTGCAATAAATTGGGGAAGAGTAAATGAAATAAATGCATCGACTTTATATAAACAGATTCATTCTGACTCAAATGCAATAAGTAATTCAAAACCACTGTCAGATATTTTTATTCATCAAAATTTGAGAGTTGAAAGTATTGACTTTGAAAAACCATGGTATGCAGCATCTCCTGATGGTGCTGTTTATTGTACTTGTTGTGGACATGGAGTTTTAGAAATTAAATGTCCTTTTAGTTTAAAAGACAAGTCATTAAGAGAGGTCATAGTTAAAGATGCTTTTTGTGTTGGTGTAAACATGAATGGAAACTACTTATTAAAAAAAGAACACCAATATTTTCTCCAGGTTCAACTTGAAATGAGAGTTACTGGAGTCAGTTACTGTGACTTCATGGTGTGGACACCCAGTGAATTTGTTGTATTGCGCATTGAGCCTGACACCTCTTTCATTGAGAATGTATTAATTAAGTGTGATATTTTTTGGAATACTTTTATTTTGAGAGAGTTAGTAACAAGAGAAATAGAATCAGAAAGAAAATTACTCCCCTCTACATCAAATAATCCTATAAATAAAGATATACTTTTTTGTATTTGTAAATCTAAAAGTTTTCAAAGTGATGATACAATGGTTGGTTGTGATTCATGCGATAACTGGTTTCATCTTAAATGTTTATCTTTGAAATCACCACCTAAATCTACTGTATGGCATTGCAGTGACTGCAAATACAAAAAAAAGATCCTAAACACAAAAAAAGTAATTTATGTATTTTTAATTTTTAAATAGAATTATTAGTTTTTTAAACTATATATTACATTATGGAATTTTTTTTTAGCCTTTTATACAATAATGGTGTACAGTTGAGAAATCAAAAAATTATTGGCTTGGTCACTTAAAAGAATATGTATCATCTTCGTGAGTTAAAAAAGCGGCTATTTTCATAGCCACATTTTATTAAAAGCATATTAAGGCATACACTTTAAACTGATGCAGTCATAAATAAAATACTAATAGACAGTTAAGTTGTTTTGCCTTTGATATAAAAAACCCTTGTCTGTCAAAAAGAGGATATTCTTTGATGAAGGCATTGACTATAAAAGTCATAACAACCTTGGATTAAGCTAGGTTGTAGGGTACACGTCCGATACTTATTAGTGCTTATTAAAAGGGTAATTAAGATTTTTCCTCAAGATCTAACAAACAAGAGCGGGAGGGTGGTTTTTAAAATGAACTCTCAATTCCTTGTTTTATGGTTTAGATTTTTTAAACAGTACACTAAAAAGTTGTTTTTTTTTTTATCAGTGTCTTGATAATTTTTTTTACTTTTAAGGCCTGATTACACTAAGAGTTAAAAAATCGTAACCCCTCTCTCTCTTTTTCTTTTTTTTTTTTTTTTTATCATTTTTTGAAAATAATAATAAACGAGGAAGAAAATAAAATAAATAAGAGGGTATGGAGTAGAGAGCTGCATGGGGTTGGGTTTCACGGGGATGGGTTCAGTTTCTGCGGGATTCCCATGGGGATGGATTGTGAAATTGCGGGAACCCCGCGGATATGGAATGGATTTTTCAAAATATTAGTTAAAATGAGGGATCAAATTTTTATTTATTTTCACAAAAAATTTGTTTGTCTAATCTCATTATAACATAACAGTAAAAGTAATTCAAATTGTTAAGTGTTTTTTTGTCATAGTGATTGATTGTTCTTCAGCCATATTGAGTATTTCAGCCATGTTGATATATTATTAAATAAATTGATTGGATATTGTTATTAATTATTATATATATTATCAAGGTGGTACTAGCCCAAGAAATTTCAAAAGTGTATAGTTTTACTATGTTTATAAGTTGTTTAGTGACAGAAAATCTTGAAAATCTGTTTCATTTTATTTCTTTTCTGTGTATTTTTAAATAAAAAAAATTCTTTTGACTATATTTTGAGAAATTTTTTTATAAGCTATTAAACTCTATTAATTAAACTCTTAACTATATTTTAATAAATTTTTTATGCTATTACATGGGAAGGGCCGATAAATGTTTGCAGGGATGGGTGGGGATGAAAGAAAATGCTTGCGGGGATGGGTGGGGATGGAAAGAGATGCTTGCGGGGATGGGTGGGGATGGCTTTGATTTCTGCGGGGATGGGTGGGGATAGAACAAAGTCCTGTCCCCATGCAGCTCTCTAGTATGGAGGGCTTAATGCACTTTCAAAGAGTAGTGAGGTCGTAAAACTGTTACGAAGGTTGTGAAGAAAACCAACCAAGCGGAACGCTTGAGTTAAATGAAGCATATAACGTTGGCATAAACGCCAAGAAATAATGTTTACAAAACAAACTTGTTTACGAACTGGGACGCGTCTAGCGTCCAATAAATATATAAAAGGAATGTAGATAGATAGTTATAGAGTAGAGAGTCAGTAGTTGTTAGGAAGGAAATAGAGATTGAGATAGAAATAGATGGAAGTTATATAGTGGTGTTTGAGGAACAATCATATTGTATTATTATTGTTATTATATGTAAATGTTGTATTAATATTATATTCTCAACCGATATCAAGTTCGTAGTTATCATTTATATATATATGTTATATATTAAATATAAGTTACCGAGTAACACCTTTGGAGTTTACCGCGTAACAAAGCGAACTGAATATTTTAATCTAACTTTATATATAACTAAAAGGTAGCTTCAGTTTGGTACAGAAGATTTTCTAGAAATTTTACCCAATTTTTCTGATTTTTTAACGGGAATCTGAATTCCCTTACTTTTCTCTAAACCGACAGACATCCTGCATTTTTTCCTTTAAACGTGTACGTTTTTGACACGGTAGAGAATTATTCTTAATTAAAAACCTCCCATTTTTAAAATTATAACCTACTTACAATAGTTCCTAGTAATCTTTAAAAGTAAACCACAGAAAATTACCTGCAGTGCTGGAACTACCTAGGGGCCACTCATAAAATGTGTAAGCATGTATGGGGATAGGGGTTACCCAAGAGCGTACAGGTGTGTACAGCAAACGGTGGTGTTCTAGATGGCAAGTATGTACGCGGTTTGACTATCACTTATGAATGTTTTCTTAACCTGTTTTTTTCCTAACAAAAAGCAAAATAATTTTCATTCCATCTGTTAAGAACTGCTTTTTTTTTAGTTATGCACAGAAAAACTTAAAAATTTTTATTTTCTTATATATATATATATATATATATATATATATATATATATATATATATATTGAAATAGCATATAAGAAAAAACTATAGAATATATATATTTTTTGTTACTAATAATAATCCATTAAACTTGTAAAAAATTATCTATGCCAAGTAATACTTTAAATATGATTTGTGGCTATGAAAATAGCCGTTTAAAAAATAACTAAGATAAAAAGTGAGTTTTGTCGTAAACGATACTTTCCCCAAGGTTTGTCAGAGCAGCGCATACGGTTACTATTTTGTCACAATTAGAAAGAGTAAGTGACGTAGCTTCGTCAGAAATGTTTTTAATTGTTCGCAGTGGCAAAGTACCTTGAAGAATTGTGTAGCGATTTTTTAATAGTCCAATAACTCTTTCAATATGTATCCTAACCGATGATATATTACGAGATTTTTCTACATCTGAAGCAGAAAGTTGAGCTTTACCTTTCGTAAAAGCTGGGTTTATCAACAAAGAGCAGCTTCCAGCAGCAAAATCATCTTGCAATGTAAAACCTCTATCTGCTAAAATTTGATCACCTGGCATATGGTACTTGCTAGATGCAAATTCTGATTCACGTAAAATTTGATTATCTGAAGCTCTACCTCCGTAGCACTTTGAAATAAAATTGATGGCTCCAAGAGGTGTACATGATATAAGACATTTTATTGTGCAATGTTTTTTATATTGGCTGAAAAACTGTGCTCTTGCCATAAGGGATGATGGCGATTCCACAAAAACCTCAAAACAATCAATAATCGACGTTAATCTTGGAAATTTGTTCTTGAAAACTGGAGGAATTGTGTTATAAATATGATCCCTATCTTGCATTTTTATTAAATACTTTAATTTAACATACATTATATCAATCCATTTCCAAAAATTATCTAATGCAGTAGTTTTTTTAAAACCAAACATAAACGATAACATATCAATGTTAATGTTGTGTCTCAACTTTACTAAGCAAAATACTATTTGATCTGCTGAATCCAATATGTTAAGCAAATTTTCATCAGTTCCTTTGCACAGGAAACACAGCAGCTTTTCTAATACTGGTAGACTAAGACCTGTAACCATAGTGCATTTATCAGGTTGTGATCGAATTTTATTTATTCCCAGATTGCAATTATTAAATTTTAGGGACATAAACTTTGACATGAATAAATCCCTTTCTAGGCGAAGATTATTTATTTCACTGTAGAGTTGTTGTCTCTCAGATCTAGTTACAGAGCTTACGCCATCAATATCTGCATACAAATTGAAAAGACTCTCAGAGGAATTTTTCCTCAACTGACAATCGGTGTCAATAAGAACACTTGTTTCTAAAAAATAGAAGAAAAAAGTATTAGTATTTACTTTTTACAAATATTTTATATAAAAGACTAAGATATAATTGAAGCTAAGATAAATACTTTTTCCGTAACTCTCATTGGAATCTACAGTACTTAAAGGAATAGGAAATTCTGAAAAAAACAAAAACATTGTATTTATAAGGAATTTCTAAAAAAAGTAAAAAAAATTGGTCATTTGAGAAACACTTCATATCCAAAATAAAAAATCCATAATCTAATATTTTTTGAATTTTTTTGTATGTTTCTTACAGGGGTGACTAAGTGGAGATGATTTGTTTTATGCATATTGGATGTGTCTAGCCTTCACAAACAATTTAATGTTGAAATTAATTTTGGCCAAAAATTGACATGAGGTGTTTCTCAAAGGATTCATATATATTTAAAAAGAAAAAAAATCAATACCTTGTCTAAAAATATCATTAGAGCATTGTTCTAAATTACTCTTATTAAGAGTAGAAAACCAAAATTCTAAAAAGAAAAATCAAACTTTTTTAAATATGTAAGTACATGTATATAGATTTGAATATAATAACAAATCCCTGTTTAAAACTTTTGCTAAAACAATGTTCAAAAATATTTTATTTGCATTTAGGGTGATAAGTTCTGAAAAATATTAACACAAAATGTTTATAAATGAGTTTTACAATTGTGCAAAATAAAATATATAAAAAATTATTTGAAAAAAAAATTTTCAACTTAAGATTGAAATTTTCAACTTAAGATTAAGAACCTTTAGATTTAAAAAAAAATTTCATTATTCATTGGAAAATAAATTCTTGAGAATAATTTTTTATTAATTTACAATAAACATTACCAATGCAAAATACAAAAATTAGCTAATTTTTAATTTTATAGTAATTGTATGCTCTACTCATATCTATTATAAAACTATTGGTAAAGCATTGTTTTATAGTAACTCTTTACGGTATAGAAACACTAAAACCTGGGAAAGAAAAATCAAAATTTGAAGGAAAATAAAAGAATATATACATCTGAATACAATAATCAATACCTTCTGTAAGACTTTTGCTAGAGCATTGTTTTAAAAGATCTTCGTTACATGTAGAACTACTTAAACTTTTGCTGGAACTTTATTCTAATTGTTCCTTATTTGATGTAGAAGGACAAAATTCTATATAAAAAAAATGTTTTTAAAAAATCTTTATTATTTACCGTGTTTTTTTTTAAACATAAGACATGAAGTTAAAATTAAAATCAAAACATTGCTTGTTTAAAATTAAAAACAATACCTTGTTTTTCAAAACTCTTGCTAGAACATTGTTCTAAAAAACTTTCTGTGTATGCAGAATCACTGATTTCTGAAAAATTGAATAAAATATTTTCAGAGTATTTTTTATTCATTTACATTACAGGTACAACACATTGTCATTCATTTAAAATATCAATAAAATTAACTAATTTACTTCATTATTAAATCTTAATGACCTTTACTACATAAGCTCTTTTTTTCAATTACAAAATTAACTTTTTCTATGTTAGATTCATCAAAAAGTTTTAGTTTCTTACGTGCAGGAACAACCAAATCTGTTTAAAAAAAAACTATCAAAAACAAAACTAAAACATAGCATTTCAAAATAACAAATGAGAGTATTACTAAAAATGATTTGATATATAAAAATAATTTTTACTTTGTCTATTTGTTCTTCTATTGACTCTATTAATTCTACTAATGTTAATTTTTCTTTGAGGGGAACTTAGTTTTTCAGTATCAAAGATTGAAGGAATTGAGTCTGGATGTTTTTCAAAAAGTTCTCTTTTACCTAAACAATTGTAAATATTGTGGTATAAAAAGTACTGATATTTGTATAAGTATTTATCAAAATTTATTTAAGATGCAAAGTAAAAGTAACCCACCAGTAATAAAATGTGCCGAACAAACATAAACATTAGAAGACTTAGGAGACCACTGCTTCCTACATGCATTATTATCTGCAGCACGATTTATCGCATTTAGCCACTTTCTTCGAAGTACTTCATCTTGAGGAAGACTATAAAACTTAAGTTGATGATTTTTTTTAATATTGTTAGTGCAACCAACAATACAACAACTTTTTGGCATTTTTAAAAAAAAGTACTCAACAAACCGCTATGGATTTTTTAGTTTGTTTTCCCCCAAATAAAGATGGTTAATTTAAAAAAAAAAACTTTTTAAACGGTGTGACGTCACGCCGACTAGATGAATACCGCATAGCATAAAATATTTGTAAGCACACATTACTGCGTCTCCAGAGTAATTAAAAAAGAAAAGATTATAAAAAGGCTAGACAACACAATGTAGTAACACTGGCAAATAACACCACAACTTAATGAGATATTTTAATGAAATCTTTTTAGTTCAAGTATAACCTAAAAAACTTAAACTAAAAAGATTTTATTACAATATTTGAACAATCGAGGGACAATTATTGTTAAACGTTTTGAACAATTATACCATAAAATAGCAAGTAACTCATAAATATTTCTTATAAATGGTCATTAACAATTGTGGTATTAAGAACTACTTAAGAGCTCAGTAATTAAAAAAGTTTTATTAATTCTCCCTCTCATCTAAGAGAGAGAGGGAGAGAAAGAAAGTGTTTCCAAAGCAGCATGTTAAAAAAATAAAAAAACACGCAATAAATAGTAGTAAGTGGTTTTATTATGTAACCAGTAAACAAAATTATTTTTACCTTGTTTTAATTTCCAGCATTTCTTAATTAAGCTCCAGCTTCTCTCTAACTGTTGACTAATGATTAATAGAGTAAATTTCACATATTAACTTACAAAATTAAAATCATGTTTCAACAGTAAGCAAACTAATCAAGTGATGACAAAGGCAACTAAAAAAAAAAGAAGAACATAATTATGTTTGAAATTGTAAAAAAATGTAAAATCATTTAAATTCAAAACTGTTATTAATTGTTACTATAAATAGTAAAATTCATACTTTTCTTTGTTCTAAATTGTCTAAAGTAAAATCAAATTAACAGACATTAACACTGCTTGACACTTAATTCTGGCAAGTAAGTTTTCTATTTGCTGAGCAACATTTCTTACATTTCAACAACGACTAATTTCATTTTGCCTAAATCTATCTCTTTCACTTGACAACAACTATTTTCAAGTTGCCTATTAATATTTACATTAATAACTTATTTGAGCCTAATATTATCCACTTCAATTTCACTATTATCATTAAACATATTGCCAGTAATATTGCTATTGTTAAAGCTGAATAATAAAAAAATTTACATCAATTATCTTTAATTTTAACAAAGAATCTAGACTACAATGCACAAAATTATTTGAGTAAGTGGTCAACAAATTACTGACTGTAATTTGTTGATCAATTTAGTGTCAACAAATTACAGTCAGTTTCTATGTTAAATACATAAAATATATATCTAATATAAAATAAATCCAATATAAAATAGATAAAAAAATAGTAAACTTACTCAAATCAGTATCAGTTATACTGCGTGAAGTGACTAAAAAACACTTCAATTCTTTCCGATTGCGCTAAAAAATAGCTTTCAGCTTTTTCCAATTGCACTAAAAAATAGCTTTCAGCTTTTTCCAATTGCACTAAAAAATAGCATTCAGCTTTTTCCAATTGCACTAAAAAATAAAACAAAACTAACTTAGCAAAATTGCCTAGTTTTTAAGAATCTGAAAACAAATAAGTTAATAACCAAGAACAAAGAAACATTTATTTATTAAAACTACTATATTTAAACAAATTAAATTAAACAAAGAACAACATCAATTCTCCTTAAAGGCTAAGAAAAATTTTTCAGCTCAAATTTGCTTGCAGACCTTGCTTGTAAAACCATGTGAATAAGAAACACATTTAGAAAAGCCTAGAAACTACTTAAAAATGACATATGCAACATTGAAGTTTAGACATTGACTGGACTAATTAATAGTAGATGTTTTTAAAAAATTCATACAAATTTAAATACTTTGTTCTTCTATATCGTCTAAATCCATCATATGATAAACATGAAATGAAAAAAATGTAACGAATAAGTAAACACAAAGATAAACATCATATATGAATCGAAAATCAATGTATTGATAGATTATTGTCAATAACAATAAGGGCATAGAAAAAGTCGTTTAGGGAAGTGCTAAAAATAATACCATATAAGCTATACCTACGTTTATAGAAACAGTTACTCCGAACACCCTGTATATATATATATATATATACAGGGTGTTCGGGATAAATTTGACATATTTATAATTGATTATACTTTTTTGTAGATTAGAGGTATTAATACACACTACAGGTCATTTAA
This sequence comes from Hydra vulgaris, assembly GCF_038396675.1. Taxonomy (NCBI): domain Eukaryota; kingdom Metazoa; phylum Cnidaria; class Hydrozoa; order Anthoathecata; family Hydridae; genus Hydra; species Hydra vulgaris. The sequence goes on from NC_088928.1 coordinate 31,304,603, forward strand.
AAGTTTGAACCCTTCTTCATTCATATACAAGATGTAAGAAAGGATGGATGACTGGAACCCACCTGAATCTTTCTTTCTTTAGATTATTCACCTCCCCAAGGCCCGAGGGGGGCCACTACAGTCGAGGAGGCTACTCATTTTTTTTTTTTTGTGTGTTTTTTATTTATTTTATTTTTTTTAGTTGTTATTCGTGGTGCAACCCTCTCTCAACTCTTTAACTCCAAAACACGAACCTTGCCGAGCAAGGCCGCTACGCGGAGAAACTAAGTTGAGCGCGGTACTTCCAGGAACGTGGTGGGAGTCGAACTCTGAACCTCTCGCTTACAAAGCGAGCGCTCTTACCACTACACCACTACCGCATTCCGAATCATGGAAGAGAATAACTTGCATCATGATGATTCGTGCCGGCCATCAAAATAAGGATATTATGACTGCTGCCCAATGCTCCCTGAACACAGTAAAAACAATCAGGTATGAACTAGAGACTTGCAATGGTGACTACGAGGATGTAGTAAGAAGAAAGATCCCTAGCAGACGATCTGATTGCGTTCGTACAGCAGAATTCCTCGCAAGTCTGCAGGAACAAGTGTTGAAGAACCCTGGCATTGGAATTCGGGCTTTGTCACGTGAAATGAATGTTGCATCCTCTACTATGAAGCTTGCACTCAATGAAGACCTTCGCTACTACTCATACAAGCATCCAGAGGATGCAACATTCATTTAACGTGACAAAGCCCGAATTCCAATGCCAGGGTTCTTCAACACCTGTTCCTGCAGACTTGCGAGGAATTCTGCTGTACGAACATAATCAGATCGTCTGCTAGGGATCTTTCTTCTTACTACATCCTCGTAGTCACCATTGCAAGTCTCTAGTTCATACCTGATTGTTTTTACTGTGTTCAGGGAGCATTGGGCAGCAGTCATAATATCCTTATTTTGATGGCCGGCACGAATCATCATGATGCAAGTTATTCTCTTCCATGATTCAGGTGGGTTCCAGTCATCCATCCTTTCTGACATCTTGTATATGAATGAAGAAGGGTTCAAACTTTTAAATGACCTGTAGTGTGTATTAATACCTCTAATCTACAAAAAAATATAATCAATTATAAATGTCAAATTTATCCCGAACACCCTGTATATATATGTATATATATATATATATATATATATATATATATATATATATATATATAAACACTTTTTTAATATATATATATATATATATATATATATATATATCTAAACTCTTTAGATATATATATATATATATATATATATATATATATATCTAAACTCTTTAGATATATATATATATAGTATAGAGTTTATATATATATATATATATATATATATATATATATATATATATATATATATATATATATATATATTATACACATTTGTAATACCAAAAACTAAATGTATATCAGCTCATTATTTTAATTAGAAAGAGTTTTAGATTTTAAAGTAAAAAGTAGAACATCAAGTTTTTTATACACTCATATGTTTATATTTACTTCATAAAAAAACAAGTCCAAGAAATAGTTATCTAATTAAAGATTATTAAATAGTTTGCAACTAATTTTTTTTAATGAGGTTTACCATGTCTTTCTTACTAGAATTATTGGACATTAATTCTCTGCTAGCAACTTGACTCAAGGTCAAGTTGTAAGTATTTCTTCTGGCCTGACCAAAGACATGGCAAACACTTTCAGATGTCATTTTTACACATCTTTTAACAGATTGTGTATGGGAAGGCCACATTGTTACTTTCATTGGAGTGTTAATAAATTCTTTAACTGCTTCAGTTGATAAATGACATGTTAGAGGTGGTTCAGTAATATCACTCCAGTCTATAAGTTCAGACAAACAGGTTGCTTCCATAATGATGGCAGGAGTCTTTCGAATCCTCAAAGATCTCCAAATTGAAGTGCCTCATTCCCTGCTCCTCTTATTTTAACTATTTTATCAACTGCTTCTTTTCGCTCATCTTCAATTTGACTACAGAGCATACTTTGCAAAACTGATTTAGGGTGAGCAAACCATGCTGATCGTTTGAAAGTCGGCAAAACAATGTCAATTACCTCCTGAGTTTGATTTTTTAGTAATTGCATATGTTTAAGTAAGTTTATTGGTCCTTCCACCCAGCACGAATTTACTTTAATACTAAACCAGTTGGGAATATAGACATCTACTATGTACTCAACAATCATTTTCAACCTATTTAAAAGGTCACCTGTTAACCCATGTTTGGATACCCAGATTCTGCAAAACCTTAAAGCAGTAGTTAGCCATCTACTATGACAAACAGGACCGATTTCTAGTAATGCAAGTCTCTTAGGCAGAACTCCAGTTTTAATAAATTTCACAATTTGGTACGTATAGCTCTGATCAGTGCTTAGATCTTTGATAATGTCAGGACCAATGTAGATAAGTGGATAGTTTTCACACACTTTTAAAAATTCTGGGTTAATTTCAAGGTTGGTAGCATCATTCAACATCTTACCCAGCGGTCCTGACCAATGATTGCTGGCTTTAGTAGGACCATCAAGAAACTTAATAAGACTTCTTAACCCTAGTTTACCAGTGTGCAGATCACATTCAATCCATACAATTTTTTTATTAAGTTTTTTTTCAACCCATTGTATTACTCCTCCTGCCCATCCAGTATTTAAATTAGTACTATCACAACCTATAGCTTCCAATGTCAAATGTAAACATCTTCCTTTAAGCCATTTGATTAAATGATCAGCAATTATCTCTGCAGGTTTTTTTAAATCTGACTCTTCAGGAACAAAATGGAATAGATAATTTCCACCAGGTTCACTGCACACAGTATAATGTTCTTCTTTTATTAAACCTGGAAATTTTCTGCCTTCAACATCAAAGAAAATTTTAGTGTCATCTTTTCTACCATCAAAAAAAATACAACTCAAACCATTATTGTTAAGTTCATTTTGGAGTTTTAAGGTCAACTCTTTTCCAATTTTTTCTTGAGCTTGCTTAACTTTGTTGTGCTCAATAATTAAGCAAGTGTTTCCTTTAGTGATAATTTTAGCATCAATAAGGACAGCAGTTGCTATTTCTGCAGTTTCTCTTAAACCTGTATGATGCCTTAAGCTTGCTAATGCTATATTTTTTATATTCATTGTGTTATATAATACATTTTTGAAATATTAATTTTTATTTTATCATTTGTATCTTCACAGACTTCATTCGAGTCACTCTTGGGGAAAAAAAATCATTTTCTTGATTAAGAATCTCCTGGTCTATTTTTTATTTTTTTATTTGTGAAACCTGATTTTCTATTGACAATCGTTTATTTTTTTTATTTTGTTTTTGAGTTTCAATATGATCAATGCCAGCTATTTGAAGGATAGCTTTGGTTCCAACTTTTTCTCTTTGATATCTAACAATGTACAACTCAAGAAGAGGAATTTTTTCTTTTTTACAAGTACATACAATGTGAGCTTTTCTGTCACAGTTTTCTTCACAATTATTCTCTAAGCAAAAAAATATTTTACAATTGCATGTAAACAAATCAAAAAGTTTATCAAGTTTTTCCATAAATACATTTCTAATTGGTGAGGATACATTGCCATTACTAACTTTAACAGCCAATAACCACAAATCTTTTTTTTCTAAAACCACAAATCTTTTTTTTAAAAAAAGATTCAAAATATTGTTTATGCTCTAAAAATACTTTACTTCATCTACAAATAAAAAAATAAGACGGAGGCGTTTTACTAATACAGTAATACTTTTTAAAAACATTGAGCAATCTTTCTGTAAAACAAATTAATTTTATTTATATAAACTTTTATTATATAAATAAATATATACATAAAAAAATTTTATATATATATACTTTATATATATATATATATATATTTATATATATATATATTATATATTATATATATATATATATATATATATTATATATATATATATATTTTATATATATATATATATATATATATATATATATATATATATATATATATATATATATATATATATATATACACATAAGTTTTTGAAAGGTATTAAAATTTAATAACAAACAAAAAATCTACAATTTATAATGCTTTATAAATAAAATGTAAGACACACAGTTCATCATTCCTACATACTCTAAAAATAATATAAATATTGCGAAAAGGAGAGTGTCTATTTAAAATATAATTGTTGTTTACACGTTGTTTGTTAAACTAAATTTTGAAATGCAGGATTTTGCGAACAAAGTTAAATCTTAGTTTACTTCATGGTTTGGTAAATAAATGCGATCTTCTTCGGAGATTACGGCAAACTTCAGTTAAAAGAATAAAAATTAAGTCTAAAAAAATAATAGTGTAAGGGTGAAAAAAAGTAGCTTAAAAGATTTTTTTTCCAAAAAAAAATTATTTTCAAGTTTTGCGTACTGTTTTGCGAAAAAAAAATACTAACCTTCATCAAATTTCAAAAAAAAGTGAAAATCGACACACCCTAATGTGCATGTACCTATCATCTTTAAAATTGTTATAAACACTTATTTTATTGAAAAAAATAAAAAAATTTACTAATAAATTGTTTTTCACACAAATATATTGATTTCATAACATAAAATATGATGTTCCAGGACTTTTGGCCACCACTGTATATATATAAATACATATATATACATATACATACAGAAATACACACGTAAACATACTACTTTATACGCACATATACATTTTAGCTGTATTTTAACTCTTATTTATAGTTAAAATGGAGCTAAAAGTAGGTACACAAAAAATTTAAACTATTTATATATAAGTCTTATATATAAATAGTCTTATAATAAGACTATTATATATCATTGGAAAGAGCTTGGTAGCCACACAAAAAATTTAAACTATTTATATATAAGACTATTATATGTCATTGGAAAGAGCTGTAAATTAGTATTAAAATGGCGAAAATTTCATAAAAAAAGAATGATTCTATAAAAAGTTATGCACGTTTAAGTATCAAAATTTAACTACAAGGATTACTTAAGAAAACTGCGACCAACTTCAGAATTTCACTTTCGGCTAACGGTAGTTTTGTAATAGAACTTTGTTGCAAACTCGCGCAGTATTTTTCTTCGGATTTAAATTTTTATTGAGCCAAACACTGAAGTTGCGATAATAATAATTTTGTTAACTAAAATAATATTTCTTACATAATAAAAAAAAATTTAAAAATTAATTTACATAGGTATATAACAAATATTGCGAACATTATATAAAAACGATTATAATAATCTTGCTTACATTTTGAAAGCAAAAATATTTACCAGTAAAACGCTTTATCTTATCAAGTATAAAATATATAGAATATAGGAAAAACGTGTCACTGGACTGATATTTCTATCCCTATTTTACTGTAGTTATAGTTTAAAATTTTTACCCTGTTCCACAAAAATTTTTGCATTACCTTCTTATAAAAAAACTTGTTATAAAAAAAACAGACGTGTATTTATTATTGGTGGGGCCTTAAAAAATAGTGGGACTAGCCTAATTGCACTTGCGGCACTACGACACTGACCTTATCATACAATTAGCCAAAATATTTTATATCAAATATTAAGATAAGTAGTTTCCATATCTCTTCCGACATATACCCCACTTCTAAAGTAGATTACTATTCTACTCAAATAAAATAAATACGCCAATCAAATGTAAATAGTTATTTGTTTGTAAATATAATTAGTTGATAAAAAAAACTACACTTAACCGATTATATTCCAATTTGCTAAATAATGTTTTTAACAGAATTGTGGCTATGAAAATAGTCTTTTTTTGTGTGAAGATTTTGACTTCATTATGCGAACAAGGTGCAAATTTTCCTTTTACCATTTGAGAATTGAGATAAAAAGTCGATTCTTTAGTCCATAGAATAAACACTATTAAACGGTATCTAAAATAAAATAGATCTCTGAAAAAACATAATGCACAATCATCAAGGCAAAAGAAGTCAAATATCCTGATTAATGAATACCTGTTGCTACTTCACTAATAAAAATAATCTAACTGTAAATAAATATAATCTAACTATTTTCTTGTCTTATTAAGGCATCAACATTCATAGAAACAAAATTCTATCCTTCTTCATGCTCTTAGTTAAAACTAAGATGATAAATAAAACCTTGCAATGATAAATAAAATATAAAAAAAAATAAATCAAAACAACTAAACTTCTGATGCATAACATAATTTACCATTAAAATAGAAACATCAATAGAAGCAAGTTGATCCCTCAATGTTTGCTTAATTTAATTCTCTCCATAATACCTGAAATAAAATAGATGTGGCATATAAAAATGAAAGTTAAAAAAATAATGATCTTATTATAACCAAACCATAAAGGAATCAATTAAAACTATTAAATCAATATAACAAGAACAGGTGTTCTAGCTATATAAATTTAATAAAATTTACGTTTTTTATATTGACTTAATAAAATTATGTAACACTTGTCTTCTGTATGCAGTGGCATACAGGAAAGCAAAAGTTTCACCAGGGCTCTGAGTTAAAACCTAGCAACAATAAATAAAATATATGAAAGATATTGACCTTAGAAATTAAGGGAGAGGGTAATGCTTTAGGGTAAAAAAAAGTAAAATAACTCAACTCCTGATGTATAACACATTTTACTATTTAAGTAGAAAAACCATTGACAAATTAAAAAAAGCCAACTTTTTAATGTTTTCTTGAGCAACTACTCACCATAATACTTGAAATAAAATACATTAGCACAAGTTATAATATAAAAAATGTGTAAGGTATATTGGTTAAATAAAATGACTTAACACTAACTTTTTGTCTTGTAAATGCATTAGTATCTTTGTATTACAAACATCATCATCAACATGTTTTTGACATGTCAAGTAAATAGTTAAGTTTAATTTTAAGTGAGCTTTCCTGTTTTCCAGGAGGGTGTTAATGTAAATAGTGCTCACTTTGCAACCAAATCAACATTATTAGATATTTGTAACTACCCAATTACCTGAAATAAGAATTTATATATACAATTAATAAATTAAAAAAAAAAAAAATCCTTTTATAAACATACAAAAAAAAAGGAGGGGGTGGAGGGGGTGATAGAGTAAAACAGATCTAGTAAAAAAATCCACATCTGTAAATGAAATCTATTAATGCAAGTTTATAAACTATGTTATTATTTACAATAACATATAACTTTTTACTACCTATTTGCACACAATTTGCTTATGATAACATCAAATCGCCGCTTATGATGTCTGCAGATAATTGATATTTGCTCATATCGTATTCAACAGCATCATCGCCCTCATTTTCATTTGGTTTCCGATAGGAAACTATATATATAATATTTTTTTTTTAAATTTTAACATGAACACCCTCCTGGTTTGTGGCATCAAAACCAAGTATAATTTTTTGTTGAGAATGCTATCTCAGCAGCCTGGAGTTCTAAAATAATACCTAGCTCGCGCATCATCTGCTCCACAGTTTTGCGTTGCGGAATGTCACTAAACCTATACCAAAAATATTCTTCTACTATATGAAGAAGTTGGGGTATATATATATACATATATATATATTTATATATATATATATATATATATATATATATATATATATATATATATATATATATATATATATATATATATATATATATATATATATATATATATATATATATATATATATATATATATATATATATATATATAAGTAAATTAGTAAAAAACACTCATCTAACTTTTTTCTTCAACTTTAAGTTTCACCATTGCTGGATCATCAGGAAGAGTTACTAAATTTAAAAAAAATTCAATTTATAGAAAAAATTATTTTACAGGAAGTTATAAATTATTATAACTAAAAATAAAAATAATTTTTTTTTATATTACTATATTTTTTTGGTTAACGGGAAGTTACAGAAAGTAATTATTAAATAAATTTCTTTGGAATTGGGATAATTTAATTTGGTCATTTGTTTTTATAATTTTTTAAGAGGCATTTATTTTACATTTTGTGTTTACATTTAGAAATTAATTCAAATTTTTAATTTAATAAATTTTCCTGATTTAAATGAGTAATTATTTCAAATTTTTCTTGCAAACATAGCATACATTTTGTGGAAATGTTATTATTTAGCAGGACATTTAATATTGCTCTTTTTAAGAACATTGAACACTCTGTTTGTAAAATACACTAACATAATTTACACACACACACACACACACACACACACACACACACACACACACACACACACACACACACACACACATATATATATATATTAGGGCCCTGCAAATCGACATTTTTTGTTTCGAATTGAATCTCAAAGCAGGTCTTGATTCGCGAATCGAATCAGCAATTCGTGGTAAACCAAATTTAAGCATTATTTTTTCCAAAAAAATAAAAATATTTCTTTGATTAAATTCTTTTTGCCCGGATTATATTTTTTGAGTTTGTTTAAAAGTGATATTAGAACTATTTCATTTACTCTTACTCCACCCGGGGTAAAAACCCATTTCAATTACATTTTAGCTTTAGAAGTCTAAAAAAATAGCAACATTCGTCAAATAAAATATGATTCGAAAAAACTTGAATCTTTTTTTTCGACTCAATTCGGGCCTTGCGAATCGAATCGATTCGCAAGGCCCGAATATATATATATATATATATATATATATATATATATACATATATATATATATATTTATATATATATATATATATATATATATATATATATATATATATATATATATATATATATATATATATATATATATATATATATATATATATACATACATACATTATATTATTATGCACTCTTATTTATGATCAAAATTTTGAATGTTATTATTCCAGGTATTCGATTTAGTCAATAACGTCAAATAAATCAACTGTATTGCCTGCATCAAAGCACTGTTATTGGTTATGTTTTTGATTTTATCAATTGAATACTATAATTTTGATTCTATCTACTGAATCATCAGTCTTTTTTTGTACATATTGATTCACAATTAATAAATTATGATAAAAATTGATTTAAAACAAACAAATATTATTGTATATATTTTTTTAGTATTCCAACCATATTTGCGTCTTGACAAGGAAACTTACCTGTTGTAAAGAAGGGAAAAGTAAACTAAAGCAGAAAGAGTTTTTCTTGAAACTCGATATAAATATTTTTTGTATTTCGTGTTTAAATTTTTTTATTTTTTAGTGTTTTTTAGCTTGAGACTGTTAAAATCTATACGAATATATTTAGAATATTTTTTACATAAAGATTGAAGGAATGAAAAATGTATTTTATGCATGAAAGATATTTATATTTTTATTTGAATTATATTTTGATCTTTTATTTTGTGTTGAAATACATGCAACAGTCAACATTTTAATGAGAGAATTTGTTTTGTTACTTGCTAATGAATCTTCATATAATAAATGTTCTTGGCATTAAGGAAATATTGCTTTACTAATTGGCTTGAACTTAATATTTTCTACAATACAAAAAAAGCAGAAAAGATGCTCGCATTTTTTTAAAGTTAAAGGTTGCTTTGGAATTTTACCGCATATATTACATAAGAAATGTTGCAAATGTGGATTTAACTCATTATTTAACTCTGATATATCTACGTCTTCATCTTGTATTATGGTTATTGCTTCTTTTAAGGTAGTGAACATTGCAAATGTCCACATCTTTGAATCATTTTTTTTGGCGGCCACTACATCTTGCTTTATTTCTAGATTCTTGTTTAGAAACTACTAAACCTTTTCTAAGCTTTTTACTGATTGGCAAGTAAAACAGTCATCACAGTGTGGTTTCCACTTAGTACAGAGACCAAGGGCAGTTGATGTTTTTCTTGAAAGCACATTGTTTATTGTACAATATCATTTTTTTACACATTTTTGGAGGATGGACAATTTCTAAATCTGTCATTTCAACATGAAACAGCTTCTCTAATTTTACTTTAAGAATTTCTCCTATAAAATAATGCTTTTTACCAAGTAACTGTCCACAAACTCTGCAAATGAGTTTTATATTTTTGTTGTGAAGCTCCATTTTATTTAATATTAGACTATATAAAAAATTGTATATATATATATATATATATATATATTTAATTATAATATATATTATATTGTTTATATGTTTATAATATATATATTGTTTATAATTATATATATATATATATATATATATATATATATATATATATATATATATATATATATATATATATATATATATATATATATATATATATATATATATATATATATATATATATATATATATATATAATTATAAACAAATTTTTTAAAAAAAAATCCTTGTAATTCATTCATATTTACCAACCAATTCCTATATATTTATTCTCTTTTCGAGATCTCTTTCTCTATTTCTCTTATATATGTATATATATATATATATATATATATATATATATATATATATATATATATATACATATATATATACATACATCGGAAAGGAGTACCGTGGCAACAGGTTACAAAAAATTAACGATTAAGATTTTATTTTAACCATAGGCGTAGAAAGAATTTTTTGGTGTTCGAGATAGGTAACTTCCAGACATGGAGCAAACTCCAAACATTTATATGTTTATACTTATGTTAAATAATGAGGGTTTGCAAAAAATTGCGATGATTGGAAGCTGGGAACAAAAAAGCCCCAAAATTTTTGCCCCCCTGCCCCAAACGGGAGAGCAACAAGTTGATGAAGTATTTTTTGTACTATTCTTAACTAGACTTATATTCATCGATAAATTTTAGGTTTCATTTTAAAATATTTTAGCGTTCAAAAATTATGACCATATAAAGTGTAAACCCCCCTCATTTTGAGGGGATTGCAAATTTTATATGGTAATAATTTTTAAACGCTAATAGATAATACTATGAACCTTAAAACTTATCGATGAATATAAGTCTAGTTAAGAATAGTACAAAAAATACTTCCTCAACTTGTTGCTCTCACGTTTGGGGCAGGGGGGGGGGCAAAATTTTGGGGCTTTTTTGTTCCCAGCCTCCAATCATCGCATTTTTTTGCAAACCCTCATTATTTGACATAAGTATAAACATATAAATGTTTGGAGTTTGCTCCATGTCTGAAAGTTACCTATCTCAAACACCAAAAACTTCTTTCTACGCCTATGATTTTAACCCTGCAAAAAAAGTTGAATCCTCATATAAGCAAAAAATGCAAAAAAGATAAAAGGTTCATCTTGCAGAATAAAAAAAAGTTTTAAAATTTCTACGCTAAAAATTTTTTTAAAAAAGGTTTAAAGATTATAAACAAAAACAGTAAAAGTAGCTTTAGCTGAAAGTAAATTTTATTCACATTCAGAGGTCTTGTATTTTATTTAAAACATTTCTTAGTACAGCTGCAAGTTATTTTCACAATAATTTCATTTTAAAAAATAGTTAAAAGCCTATTTAATTATCTAAAACTAAACAAGTTATTTGTTGTCAATGATAAGTTTTTAAAAGCATTGCATTCGTCGCCATTATTAAAATTCTAAATTATTTTTAACTCTACTGCCCTTGCGTATAATAACTTTCCACTTATTTCTAAAGTCTAAACGACCGTGAATAAAATCATCATAAAATTAAATTAAAAACTCTAACAAATATCAAAATTTATATCTGAATGAGTAATTAATGGATAAAAGTAAAATATTTGTACTTATCAGCGAAACGGTTATATTAAAAGGTGAAGGAAAGTTTGAGTTTAAAAAGTTAATTAAAAGGTAAAAAAGCGTTTGAAAGAAAAAAAATGATAAATTGCTTCAAATTAAACTAACGCGACTAAACAGTTACATAAAATATAATTATAAATACTTTGATAAAACTTACGGGAAACTTTTACGATTCAAAAACACGCGGTGTACAGCCGGTTAATGGTTGGCACGGAATGCCAATAGTTAGCCAACTACAGCCAATACAGGCCCGTCAGTTGGACCAACTAAAGCGTGTTTACTGGGGCATCAACATTTACAATCAACTACCATAAAAGAAAGTTTAATAATGCAGTAGATAACTGCAAAAAAATCTATTCTAAAAAAGTAGCACCAGGACAAAGAGACCAATTTTTAGAGATTATGGAAGACTCAACACAACCATTATCAGTTATTTCAGATGATTTGATACTGCTACATGAAGCCTAATAAAACGCTCAAACATTCAACAAAAAAGTACTTATTTTATCTGCAATACCACCACTACTAAATTATTCAAAAGAATATCTCATAAAAACTTTTAAATGTAACAAACTAGACTCTTTAAATTAACATCACTTGATTAATTATTTTTTTATTCTCGAAAAAAAAGCCAACTTTTTTTTTAGATACGCAGTTGGTTTGGCCAGGAAGGAAAGAAAGGAAACAGGAGCACTAACATCTAAACAAAACAAGAAGTTAACTCGTCAAAAAATGAATATGGACCTTGCAAAACACTTCCTAAATTATATATTTATATCAGAACTTATTCAAGATATAGCTTATGGAACAAGGAAAATTACTTTAACCGATAAACGTCAACAGGTACATTATTTACATACAACTTATTTTTCTAGCATGCCAAGTTCAGGTATTTTACATTAAATATAATGCGATTAATAATTTCTGATACCGTTTGCAAATTGATCATATTGTATGCTTTGACGCACAGCTTCTTATGTCTTGTTTTCAAGAATGAGCCTTTAAAGTATGAATAAAGTATTATAAATATTGACTTAATTTTTTTTAAATATTTATTTTCATTCTGTAGTTACTCCCTAAAGCTGTTCTATAAATGACAAAATGGCAAACGATAAATTCATATCAAAACTATTATAAATCAATAAACCAATCTGTTCTATCAGGCTCATCGCTCTGGAAAATTCTTAAATTAATTAAATCAAGCCAACAGCATTTACTAGCAGGCCTTGATGATACGTATGGGAAGGCATAAATGGGTTTATTTCTTTAATAAATGTGTTGCCATTATATTCACAGATGCAAGCACAATAAAAGATATATAAAAAAGTTTAGAAAAAGCCAAGCGATATTTAAAGACTACGTATGGTTTGCATTGTAAAGAATTGCTTCACACTGTATCAGCTGTGATTTATTTAATTCTAAAGATAACGACTTTGAAACAAACACTTCCTTTCCGGAAAAGTATCGTGACTGCATGCTACTTGCAGAATGTCCAGAAATGATTGACAATATAATCCAGAATCTACCCGAAAATGAAGAGAAAGAAGAACTTAAATACGATACTCTCAAAAGTATTGAATCTATATATTCTTGGATGAAGCATATTCTTCGGTATGTACAACTAAACAAAGCAAAAGAATATGCTATGAGCCAAATTAACAAAGAGACCGGCTTGTGGTTAAGTGATTGGTCTCAAAAAATACTTCCTGTTAAGTTCAGAGAAGGACAGAAAGCCTACTTTTGTAAGAAAGATATGTCAATGCATATTGACTGCTTTTTTTTACAAAAATGATACTGGTGAATTAAATAAAAGAGTATATCACACAATAAAACAAAAAAGTGATCAGGATGCAAGAGACACATCATATGTGGCTGACCATGTAGTTGACCAGTTTACTCAAGATGTTCCAAGTGTGAAACAGATTTACAAAAAAGTCATAATGCTGGTGAGAATATAATTATTGTAATTATTGCTAAAAAACAAAAACCTTGCTATTTAATTGTATATTAATTTAAGTTCTTGTAATGTATGATGATATAGTTTTTTATCCACAACTAGAATTTATAAGTATTGCCATAGAGTCATGTCATTAGCGTTATGTGAAATTGAATGGATTGAACTGATATTCATTATTTTGCTATCATTAACTGAATTTAACTTGTCAATTTTAACCGCTGATACTTTTGAATCTTTAGAACATCCAAAAAATAAAAATACTTTCTTAATATCCTGGGCTGACGTACAATTATTACCAGCATTGATATATGCATTAATATATCTCTTAGCAACTGCACTTTCGCAATCACATTGATCTTTTACCTTTTCGAGGCTCATCTAAAAAGTTGTACGCCTTTCACCTTGCAAATATAAAACAACGTTTCGGCAATTGAGTTAGCTGAATATCACCTTAAAATAAAAAACAGATAATGATTTTAATTGTGGTAAATGTAAAAGAGTTTAGTTTATAGGATTACGATTTGCCTCTGGTTTAACAGAGATAGAACCTTTTGATGGTGGAGAAAATTTTAGAGCGAATAGAAATCAAAAGAAAAGAAAAGATAGATGTCTTAACACTGGTGTCTACTGAAGTGAGCAGTCATGTCTCATGTTTTTTGATACTAAAGCTTACCTTCGAAACCATTAGAATGAAAATGTCCACTGCACCCAAAACAAACATACATCAATGGATTCAATTTTATTACATCATGCTGATTTGCTTATTTGTTCCTCGAACTACAAATCTCTCAATAGAATTGATGACGAACCGATAGTTACTGAAAGTAAATTTAAATTTGAACGCAATATTGATGTTACAGGATGAGCTATACCTATATGTAAGCATACAAGACTTGAAACTCAGCAGAAATATTTCTTATATGAAGAGTTAATAGCTGGAGAAGTAACAGGACATAAAACAACACTAAAAAAAGTTCTCTTCAAAATGAGGACAATGAAAGATAAAAAAGGTGAATCTTGATCCAGATTAGGCCTTGTGATATGTCTTTTCTATAGTTTTCTGGGCTATTGATATGTCTTAGGCCTTGTGATATGTCTTTTCTATAGTTTTCCGGGCTAAGGAATTCAAATTTCAATTTAAAATTGACGTATTAACAATGATTTATTTATATGCAAATAAAATGCGATAATTTATAATTCTAAGACATTCCAAAAGTTAAAAGATTGATCTGTAACTTGAGTCGCAGTGATTCAGAGGAAAAATGAATAAGCCACAGTTTGTTCTTATATATTCATCACAAACCAAATATATTATTGAGTATTTATTCAGTCGCTAAAAAGATTTTTATTAATCAATCCATGTTATTGACCAGATCATTCAAAGGCTTGAGAAGGTTTTTTATAGAAATTCACAATTCGTCAAGAGTGAATTTCTGCAGTCTGTTGTCCGATTTCACACGTCTTCTATGTCTGATATCAGGAGCTATAGTGAGATGCAAACAATATATTTTGTTGAGAAGCTGAATTTCAGATAATGAGTCTAGTATTATAATATCAGACTGTGTCACAGGTCCTCCATGCTTTTTACAATCTTCCAGCACTTTAAAAGTTTTTAAATTTTTCCATTTTTTCAACTCTTCCTTTTTCACAATAAACAATCTTCAGGCGGCCTGAAGGGTTGCTATAAAGTCGTTTTCTAGTTTTCTAGCCTGCTTCACCTCATCAGACGTCCTCGCCAATTTCCATTTCTTCCTCTCTCTCTCCGCATGCGAGCTCGGTAAAGAATGAATCTCTGAGTAGATTATTTGTCATCACTACATTTTTTCTAAGCATTTAAGTCTGAAACATTACGACTCTGCTCCATTTGACCCAGAACGACTAGCATTTTTTGTGTAGCCGGTAGTGACTGTTTTCCTTTGCTTGTTTAAATTGATTATAGTTATATGATCGGCTTCTGCATTGTCGGGTACGGGTAATGTCGTACATTACCCGTACGATGGCCCGCTGCTTTGGTTGTGTTATCCAGATCTACAGTGATGACTGAATCACTTTTATCGAGTATCAGATCGGCACCCATGCTCAAGTTCAGAAACGCCGCGTCTTGAAGATACGTATCAAGCTTTCGCTTCAGTACATCAGGACCAGAGGTGTTACTGTCTGACTCCGAGGTATTATCAGATTCTTCTAGGTCACTGGCAGTAAACCAGTTCTGTACAAATATTACATTCGCTGTAGTCACAATAATTCCAATGAGATCATTTTAACCAACTTGTTATAAATTTTATTTCTTTCTTGTTTGCGGAATTTGATGAATCTAGTATCTATTAGTATAATAAAGTATATATATAAAGTATATGATCAGTTCGAAATTTCTTCGCAACATTATTGACATGTGAAGGATATGCCTTCTTTGCAATCCAATCTTCGATGAATTCAGCTGCTACAGTTTTACTGGTAGCTTCTTGAGTTTTCTGTCTTGGTTTCCTATTGCACAGATGAAGCATTCGACTCAAAATATGTGCTTCAGTCTGGAGTTTAGACCGAATGATGAACTTTTCCTGTTTGCTGTAAACTTCATCGAAGAGGCATTTTACAGCACGATCGCTTCTTTTATTTACTGTGTTTGTTAAATTGATTGTAGCGTATGTTTTCGATATGATAGCTAATGGAGCAGTAGCTGTTGTTTTATACTAGTGCGGATGTGACAACTGTCATGAGTACCGTATGTGCCTACGTGACTTGCCGCACGGCTCACTTGGTGAGAAGATACATTTAGGAGAAAGCGGTGCAATAGCGCAAAAAATCGAGAAAAATATTATGTTTTTTTAGATTACTCGAACACTTTGACAGATAGGGTAATCTAAGTGTGTTTTTTGAATTCCCTAAAACCGAAAAACATTACAAATGAAATATTATTAGGCCTGTTTCTGAGAGAAAAAAATAATCCGCTTTAAAAAATGGCAATTTTGGCGGCCATTTTGAAAAAATAGCTGGGATCCAACATTAGGAGTATGAATAGGCCAAACATTCCCCGATAATTGTGTTCAGCGCATCAAATGGCCTCAGGATTCACTCGTTTCAAAAAAAAATTTTATCTACTCTAGTCTTTTAATATATATGTTTATTAAACGTCGATCAAACTTTTACAACATTGACTAATATAAGTCGTTATTCTAAACGTTTGATCGACGTTTAATAAAAGTTTTTTTATATTATAATATAGTAATATAGTCATTGGTCAGAAGACTCACATAACAGCCATAGGTCACGCGGTTTATATAGGCATAATTAAAACGAAAAAAAAAACTTATAAAAACTTATTTTTTATTGGCTAAATAATTAAGTTAGACTTAAATGCGTTTTCAAGATTCACTTCCTTACAACAACTAAAAACAAGACGACTGATAAATAAATAATAAACGAGTTTCGGGTGTCCCATTTTAATTCATGGAAGTTAAAAAGCTCTTATCGCAACAATCTACTTTGCTAAATGCCAACAAATCAATGGACTCCGATGTTTTAAAAAGTAACTTTCATTCAGAAAATCCTCTACATGTAAAGTTGTTCTGTGTAATTCCAATTTTGATTTAAGAATTTACATTTAAAATGCTAGCTCTTTTACCCTAGTTTTTTGCGGTTACGAAATCAGACAGGATACGAATGTAGAAGGTGATGTTGCACAAACAAGTGCAAGATGAACAAGCGGTAGACGGTATTCTAGGAATATTTTTGACAATACATAAACCAGAGAAAACAGTGATCCAAAATATTTGTTTATGAGTTTATTAATTTTGTTAGTAATCTTTGACTTAATCTTAATAAAAACTTTTATTTTCTGCTGATAGACGGTATTCTCGGAATATTTTTGACAATGCATAAACTAATGAGATTAAATTTAAAATATATTTGATAGAAATTTTTACTATTAAATTTCCACTGCAAAAAGATTGATCATTTAATTTTTTTAAATTATCGAAACATAAACAATTATAGTGCATAAACATTTTTTCTTTAAATCCCCACTATATGAAAATGTTTTATTTAACCCAGTAAGCACAGAAACGTGTATTAAACGTGTAAATCACGTTTTACGGCACACGTGTTTTTAACGTAGAAAAGCAGTCTATATGAAATAAGCTTTTCACGTGTTTTTAGGACGTGTTTCAGACGTCTTTTGGAAACCTATTTTCAACGAGTTTTAGTCGTTTATAAAACGTTTTAATCACCATTCTTTGACACGTATTTTTAGGGTGTCAAAATTATATGAAATAAGCATTTCACGAGTTTTTAGGATGTGTTTGATGTCTTATATAATCCTATTTTAGACGGGTTTTGTGCGTTTGTATTTCAAGGGCTCGAGGAGCACGTTTTAACACACGCGCATGGATTTGATCAGTTTAGAACCAATTTTAAATAGAATCAGTAATCCCTTAAGTGCATTGAAAATTTCACTGATTCTTACGGAATCCTTCGATTCCGTAAGAATCAATCAAACTGAAATCATCTCTAATATACTCATTCAGAATTAATTATATTATTTATAAATAATGCAATACTTAAACAAACAATTTTCCAGTTGAAATCATTAAGATGTTTGTATTAAAAATACAAACACAATTTTTCCTTTAAATAAACATTACAAAAACTCATCTTTCTTGTTTTCAAGGGCTCGAGGAGCACGTTTTAATTGTTCACCAATGAAGGAATCAATTACTTTTGCCGAATTCCCATCTGATACTAATGCAGCTAAAATAAAACTATAGTAGAACAACACTTAATCTAGTAAATAAACCTAATATTCAGTTTAAAATTTAGTCATTAATAAAAGTCATCAACATCTTTAAACAACAGGCTTTGTATAATATCTATATAAATATTTACCAAAAATTGCTTTACAAAGTAGCGTCTTTTTAAAAGCACGTTTCCCATTACTTCCTGTTTTGTTGAACTGGGCCTGTACACTCTTATCAAGAGTCTGATTAATACATTTGCTGACAAGCTGCGAAGGTGTTTCTCCACCTAATTGTTTCAAACGTTTTATCTAAATCAAAAAAGATCTAAACAACTAATATATTGGTTTAATTTGTGTACATATAATTTATTTGTTATATATATATATAATATATATATGTTATATATATATATGTATTATATATTATATATATAGTATATATATATATATATATATATATATATATATATATATATATATATATATATATATATATATATATATATATATATATATATATATATACATATATATATATATATATGTAAATATATATATATATATATGTTATATATATACATATATATATATAATATATATATACATATAATATATATATAACATATATACATATAATATATATATAACATATATATATATATATATATATATATATAAATATAACAACCATTATAAATGTATTCTATAAAATAGAGTGCTCAATGTTCTTAAAAGAACAGAGCAATAACAAATTATTAGAAATCACTTATCAATTTCAATTTTTTACACAATGTTTCGTCAATAAAGACATTTCAGATATCATGTAAGGTCAAGTTATCCTGCTCCTGACTCTGCCAGTTCAGTTTATCTTGCTATTGGTAACATGTATTCCAGTACAACCTGCTTTATGTTAACGTCAGGAAGGGCATCCGGTTGTAAAACATTGCTTCAACTCTTTCATAGTGGCATTTATGTCACTATGAAGAATTATCCAAACCACACAAATGTGGAAAAATTGATGTAAAACTTACACACAAAAAACTATATATATATATATATATATATATATATATATATATATATATATATATATATATATATATATATATATATATATATATACATATATATATATATATATATATATATATATATATATATATATATATATATATATATATATATATATATATATATATATATTTAAAAATATAAACATATATGATGATAAGAGTAAGTCGCCATAAAAAAAGATATGGTATCGTGTCATCCACTTTTTTGTCATTCATATGGAATTTAAAATCTCATATGTCATCCACTTTTTAATCGGCTTTAAAAAATGCTATTATCTTAAATTTTAATGTGTCAAATTGATGTAATGTATTTATATGATGTGTATTTATATAAATTTAGAGCTAATGGTGAATAAAGCTTAGAGAACTTAGAGCCGAATACGAAAAAAGTATGGAAGAAGAAATTGTTTATAAGCCTCCTGAAAAACTTAAAATAAAAAAAGATATGGTATCGTGTCATCCACTTTTTTGTCATTCATATGGAATTTAAAATCTCATATGTCATCCACTTTTTAATCGGCTTTAAAAAATGCTATTATCTTAAATTTTAATGTGTCAAAATGATGTAATGTATTTATATGATGTGTATTTATATAAATTTAGAGCTAATGGTGAATAAAGCTTAGAGAACTTAGAGCCGAATACGAAAAAAATATGGAAGAAGAAATTGTTTATAAGCCTCCTGAAAAACTTATAAGAAACAATCCTGCTGCAATAGAAAAAGAAGCTAAGCTGTTGAAAAGCGAAGGGAACAAAATGAATATACATCATATAAATAATTACATCGTATAAATACATTACATCATTTTGACGCATTAAAATTTAATATAATAGCATTTTTTTAAGAAGAGATTTTAAATTCCATATGGATGACAAAAAAGTGGATGACACGATCCCATATCTTTTTTTATAGCAACTTACCCTTATCATCACATATACACAATACCTCCTATATTTTCAGTATAAGCATTTTTCAATTATATCATTTTTTTCTATTATTCTATTAATCAATAAAGTACCTTTAATTTGCAAGTACTGTTAACATGATTACCTATATTGGACACAACTTTCAAGACACAGGTGTTTAGAAAGTTGTGAAATATAAACACATTCCAAAATACTGAATTCCGCTTTAGTCTCTAATTTTAGTTCGAAAGAATCAAATTCTTCAAGGGAATGATATTTACTTATGAAAAGTGAAGAACTTTCAAGTTCTGTTTGCCGACCTAGACTTTCAAGTGCAGCAGGAATATTTCTTTGGGTTAACTTGACCTCTGCCATTTCCATAAAAAATGCATACTGCCATTCTAAAAGTAAGTGTGATGCTCAATCAATCAGGTTACTAATTTTTATTTCCAAATTTTCTCTTTACCTAATATCACCTCTATGTGATTCCCGGGGGTACTGCTGCCCAAAATGTTTTTCAAGAATAGCCCCTAGCAGTTGCATCAATGTTGGGTAGTTGTTATTAAGGCTGGTCCTGATGTATAAAGAATGTTACACCCCTATCATTTATCTACTACTACTATCAGAAATCAACTTAAAGTTAATTTAGGGATACCGTTCTTCCGCAGCAAGCTAATTAAAAAGAAAACTACTCATCTACTACTCTATTTGAAAACTTAAATTTTTTTCTATTTTTAATAAAAAAGATACATAATAAAAACAAGAATGAACTATTTGTGGGAATTTTATTTGGCGACCAATGGGATTAAAAAAGGCCTAGGTTCATCCCTAACTACATATAACACTAAATATACACTACCAGTAATAGTACCAAACAAGACAGATACAGTGATGCAACACTAGCGACTTGTAAAAGCTTTTAAACTCTATATATTTATGTTATACAGAATTACTTCCTCCATAAACAGATATAATACATTTGTAAGACTATTATAATATATAAAATAATTAAATTTATATAATAATCAAACTTACGCCTTTCATCCATACACTTAAAAGAAGGAGGTGGTTCTCCATAGTTACCAAGTAGAGGATTTCTGATTCTAACATGTCTAGTTGACTCTTGGGGTAGTTGTTTTGATGATGAAAAAGCAGAGCAGCACTGTGGTGAAAGTGGACTCAATAAGTCACCTGAAAATAAACTTATTTTATATGCTTTTTCTTTTTCTTTTTTTGCTTCTGCTGTAATGGCTGACATTCCAGAGGAAAAATCAGATGCTACTACATGTCTTGGTGAACGCTTAACCCGATTCTGCACCTTTTCAACCCTTATGTTTGGACTTTCTTGATGTGAGATAATTATCTCGATGTTGGATACATTGCCTTAATAAAATTAAAGTTTTTTATATGTTATAAGCTATAAAGAAAAGTCTTACATGTAAAATAAGGAAAAATATATAAAAGCTTAGTTATTTTTTATCAGTTTTTTAGTTTATCTTGTGTCGGAAATATTAAATAAATATTGTTATGGTGACAAAGAGGAAAAAAAAATTACCTTGTTCTGCAAAATCAGAATGTGACAATTCTGAATCAAGAAACATACAGTCATTACACATTTCCCTTGTACCTTTTTCAAGCGATATTTTTACTAAATCAAATACTTGCCATGATATATCTGGCGTTAGCCATTTGCTTGTATAATGGTGAATTGGTTTAATTCCTCGCGGCAGCCAATGAACTATTTGCTCTGCTTCATTTACCCAATGCAAGGGCACTATACATTTCTTAGCAACTCCATTTTCATTTATGGTGACTACAGAGTACAGTCGTTTAATTGGGCTAAATACAAAGTCTAGTCAATTAAAAATCCACAAAAATTATAAAAATAAATTACTTAATATTTTTTAACAATAAAGTATGAAATATCATTTAAATTCAACTTAATATTTGGGATATTTAACTCCTATAATTCTAACATATTTTTAAAACCCTAAAGGAAATATACCAAAAATTTCATATATAATACTTATTTATAAATATTATATTTAACATAGTGTTAAAATTTAATATATACATATATGTTTACCCATTTTAATATATTTATCTAACCGAGCTAAATCTATTTACAGAAATCATAGTCTATTAACAAAAATTATAAATAAAAATAAATGTCTAAAATGTTGTTCTTGTGCTCATATCAACATTCTCCACTCAGCTGCCAAAAACAGAATGCACCAAAACAGAAACAACAAATCCATCTTTAACTTTCATAAAAACACATTTCCGCAAAAAGCTATTTTTCTGCTTAATGCAAACAACAGGTTTTATTGTATCCCTGATAAAGTAGATTCAAATATCTCTTGAAGGAAGAAAAACAGCAAAAAAATCATCTAAGAATTGTAAACTATAAGAAAAACACTGATAATGGTCTTTATTGATAAACTTTTGAAGAAACACAATGCTATCCTCAGTTAAAAAACAAGAATCTTTTTTGGTTGTGGTCATTCTGCTAGTTACTTTTTTAATTTGGTTGTTGTCAGTCATTTTATCTAATCTTTTGCATACTTGAGCCAAAGGATTACGTTTGCTGCGCACTAATCTTTTCAATTTCTAAAGATAGTTTTCAAACTTGAAGGCAGATAATTTATCAAGTGAAACTCCATAAAACTTTACATCATCACAAATATGTAAAAGTCCATGTACATTATATACACAAAACAAATCTCCATAAATCTCACGAGAGTTAATAACAAAATATTCAATAAGTTGTTGAGCACTTTCTAGGTTTGAGTTCCTCATAACATTATCACTTTCACATAATAACCTTATTGCAAGACAAAGACTTAAAAAATGCTTGTAAACAGAGTTGTCAACAATCCCCTTCAATGCAACTATACCAGTATATAGCAAAAAAGATCTGAGTTTGGTAGCTTTCCACCGATCAAGCATTTAAGACATACTAAGTGCATGTAGTCAAGTGGGAACATATTAATAAAATTTACAGATGTAACTTTTCTTTAAACTGACTTACTGTGTTGATGTGATCTTCCATTCAAATCTTTTTCAAAGTAGTTGTCATCATTGAATCTTTGGCTCGTCCTTAAAACAACACCTTCTTCTCTCACTGAAAAAACTGTTCGACTGCATATTCTTTTTCCCACTATGGTACATCGCTCACAAGAATGGAATCCTGAGTGACTAACAATACTTTTTAGTAAAGCTCGAGCAGGAGCATCACAAATAAATGAATAAATATTAACTTTGTAATTAACATTGTTCACTACAATAAAACTGTCTTGTAATTCTATTAACTCGTTAACAAATTCTCTCAAGTAAACATCGCAGGGTGGTTTACTCTCCCCACAATAAAGTCCAACTAGAAAAGGGTCAAATTCCAAAACAGATACTGCAATTAGCCACAGTTGAGTGGAACTGGATTTAAATAAGGGGATGCCATCTATATTAAATGATAAGTTTAACGTAGTTTCTGTAATGGAATATAAAATAACTTAATTTGTGATTTTTTTCTTAATCCAAGATAAATGTACTCTCCATGTCCGACTATCTTAATGGAAGTAATGCTTCTTTTTGTTTTTAACAATGTTCTAGAGTCTCTGGTCACATTGTGATTATACTCCAAAAAAAGATTTAAAATTTCATTTATACAAGTGTGTGTACAACCATTTTTTAGAGCCCAATCTTGTAATTTAGAACAGAGAAGTTCATCATATAAACTTTTTGTTCCAAACTGCAGCAAATTTACAAATATATCATTATCACTAGCAACTCCATCTGATGTTTTATTTCCTCCATCTGATGTTGTATTTCTTGTTTTTTCATTCTGAGTATTGCAACTGGCAACGTCATCCGATGAACTATATTCTGCATTTTGAATATTATCATTCTTAATAGAACTGAGATCCAAATCAATCATAATAAATTTAGGCTGTTGAGGTACTTTAGACATACTTAAAACAGCTGATCTATGTGCTCTCCATGCTGAAGATGAACTAAAATAATATAACTTCTACTAAACCTACTGCTGAATCAATTACAAATTATTGAATTTTCACAATTAACAAAAAATAAAAAATACTAAAATTTTTGTTTCAGATTTGTCCTAATTTATTATATTCAAAATTGAGTAATTCCAGCATTCTCAATTTTTTTACTTATTTTGTAATAAGTAATAAGTTAAATTAAAACAAGAAAACATTGTTATCATAATTATAAATAAACAACAAAAGAACACTATTTAACACTAATAACTCTTTTTTTGGTTATTAAGTTATTGTAAGGTTTTGTTAATTTTTATAAAACTCGTCAAAGATGCTAAAATAATATGGTTGACATATGGTTAATATGGTTGACATATAGTTAAAAAACTGACAACTTTGTCATAAAGATTTAATACATAAGCGATAAACTATAAGGTGTAACTTATTTTTAAAACATTACTTAGGTAATGTTTTAAAAAACATGTTGATTAGACCTTGTAGATTATTTGCAAGTTTTTATAAAACTACTTAAGTCAGAATTTTAATTGAAAACAACATTATTTTATTGAAAACAATATATATAACTACCATATTTCCATGAATAAAATAATTGATAATAAAAAAAGGAAGATTTTTGAAACAGACAGTTACAAATAAAACTAGAATGAAAACTTTGATGACTTTTCCAGGATTTGTCTGAGTAACTAAATTAAATTCAGATTTTCCAGGACCAGAGGTAACACTGACATAAAAAATACATGAATATATTAAATTAAGGATTCTTTTATATCGCGATACAAAAGAACCCTTAATTTAACATTTGGTAACCTTAAATGGTAACCCTTATTTCAGAGCTACGAATAGTCTTTTCTATTTTAAGTTGGAAAATCCTGGAGTTTGACACTTTCAATGAAAGAAATTATTTAATGAAACTAATTATTCAGTTACCTTGTACTTGGATGAGAACGCTTTCGTGGCAATTGGGGAATCTTCTGACATCTTCTGTAAAGATGGTTGCTCAATCAGGAGTTATAACTAGCTTCCAAAGAATAGGCAATCCAAACAATATTAGAATAGGCAAACAATATTAGAATAGAATATTAGAATAATATCATAACTAGCTTCCAAAGAATGCGCCTAAAATATTATAGATTCATCTATATTATTCGGACCGTGCGCCGAATCTTATAACTGCGTTTAAACGTTTGAATATCAATATTATGTATCGTTTTAAATACGTTTAAAAAACGTTATAATATCTGTGGACGGAAACACCAAAAAAATACGTGAATACAACGTTTAATAAACGTGACGTGCTTACTGGAAAGTTTATAACTTTATATATAGTTTTATAAAATAAAAGTATAGTATAAGTAGTATAGTGTAAAAGTTTTTAAACATATTACAATAGTTATAAAAAATATAAAAATAAAACCAAAAAATAAGTCTTTTATAACTATATCTTATTTATAAATTTCAAGACCTATATAGCTCTTATTACTTATATAAAGTTAAAAAGTTATAACGTAATTTTAATTCATATTAGTTTTAAAACTTAAATAAATTGAAATTACGTTAACTAAATCAAAGAAACTATTAGACAAGATCTAAAAGTTTAATATACGTTAACTTAGGCTAAATCTAAACGCTTTATATGCGTTAATTAGAATAGATTTAAACGTAAATTAGACAAAATTTAAACGCTTTATAAACGTATAATAATCCTATAATAAAGACGTATAAAATACGTTTGAATGTAGACGTTTTATGGACGTTTGTTCTAAACTTTAATCTGGATTTCATTCTAAACGGATATCTGACCAAGTCTGAACGTTTTGTCGAAACGTTGTTTTGACGTTTAATAGACGTTTGTGTGTTTACTGGGGAATGTATCAACTTTTGTTTTCATTAATTTAGTTATGGCGTTACCCCTAATCTTGAATATTATTGTTAAAATCTAATCTGAATTCTTGAACTTTTTATTTATTTAACTTTCAATAAATTGTTATTTATTTTACTTTTATACAAATGGGTTTTAACGTATATATATGTATAAAAAGTATTATATGTAAAAAAACATAAAGGTAATATTTAAGTAGAAAACAAAGAAATAAAAAATAAAAGAGTACTTTATTTACAAAAACTAACTCCTTAACTTTTAATCTTTCGTTTTTTACTTGAATATTGTTTTTAAAACTTTTCCTTAACCAACCAAAAACTTTAAAAAACATTTTTATATTTTTCAATAAATAAAGTTGTTAAGTATACGCATATTTTACGGCCGTAAATATTACGTACATACTACGGCTCAAGAGCAGAGCCATAGAAAAAAATAATAGTAATAGATAAATAAAAAAACAATTATTTACAAGTAAATACGTGCTCTCTTATTTATTTACTTATTTATTAATTATTATTATTTATTACTCTTAACATGAATATTGTTCTTGAAGTATTTCTTAAGCTAACTGCCATTAATTTTACATTTATAATTTTCAATAAATAATTTGTAAAGTATACTTATACAATAAGGTTATTGTAAATACGTACGATCGAGGCTCAGTGATAAGACAAAATAATGTCTTTTAGTATTCAATATAGTGTAAATATTTTGTATATATAATTATAATACGTAAAAAGCTGTTAAATATTAAAAACTTATTATGTCATAACTTTATAGAAAAATAAAATTTATATATTTGCAGAAGAAGATGTTAGCTTTTAGTAAATAACATACATATTTTATACTTTAATAGTTTATAAAATTGTACGTATTTATTATTTTATAATTAAAAAAAAAAATTAAAAAAAAAGGTTTTAATATGCTTTATAATACTTAATAGTGCACATTCTAATATCCAGTGCAATGTCTCTCCGCTTACTCTATGCTATCTTTCAAACTCGACTACTTTTAACTTTCACTCTTATTTACTTCTTTTTTTCTAAACATCACTTGCTCTTGGTCCGTCAAAGCGGATTATAATGTTCTTTTAGTTATCTGAACTTGTCTTCGCGGGCCTTCGTATGTGGCCTCCATGTATTACCTAGCCGGATGAGGACTAACAACAATACCAATTAAACATGCTTAATATTAATGTAACAATGTAATCATAACCGTATCTTATAATAGTGTATTAGTATATAGGAATAGTTCATTATTATATTATATAGACTTAAAGTATAACTGTTAAGTTAATAACATAATCCTTATTTAAATAATATTAGATATATAAGTATATAAAATTATTATATTTTACTATTATTATATTTTATTATTTTATTATTATGTTCTATTATATTTTATTATATTATACTATTACTATTAATAACAGTTTATTGTTATATTATAAAAACTTATAGTAAAACTGAGAAATAAATATAAGAATTCTTATATAAATGATATTATTAGTTAGACCAATTAAAACGTTAAGAATCGGTCTAAATTTAAACGCTTTTTATACGTTTGGGTCTAAACGCTTTTATACGTTTAATAATATACGTCGATAATACGTTTGTGTATCGACGTCTAATGAACGTTTGTTCTAAACTAAATGTTCTAGGACTAGATTTCATTCTAAACGAATAATCAACCAAACCTAAACGTTTTGTCTAAGCATTGCACAGTGATCCAAAGGTGACCAAAACCCCTCAAAACTAACTTCTATATTGGAGTAGTTTCTTTTTGTAAATATAATTTTGGTATATTAATTTTAATACAAAAATGGCAATATTTTACCCACCAAATATTGGTGAAAACGAAAAAAATATTAAAAAAGATTAGGCCACTAAGACAATATAACTCTTATTTTCTTTCTAACACTTAACTTCTTAATGGTATATGTTAGTCTATCGACAACATATATTGAAATAAGAAGAAGAAATATGAAAATTTACTTTTTATGCTTGCTTTTTTTCAAAGTGTTTTTCAATAAAACCCTTTAAAATGCGCAGTCTTTTTTTTTAACACATAACTTTCTATGATGCTGTTTTCATCTAGAAAGGTGTCCTATAAATAGGTCAAATGTGTGTTTTTCATTTAAATAACGCCCAAAAAATGGAAAAATAGTAAACTATTTGTAAAAGTAGTGTTATTTGTAAAAAGTAATATTTCATACATTCTTGAATTAACATTTAACACTAAAACGACATAAGAGCACTACATTATAGAATTCTGGAGGCCCCAAACAAACTATGATCTTATGATAAAAATGGTTTGCAGCTACGATAATAAGGTGTCCAAAAATGAAAAGGAGTTAGGGAAAAGTCAAAGACTTCAATCAACCTGATGAGACTAAGGGGTTCTTGATGTACTAATGTATGGTATATTTCATCACCTAGATTCTTATACATGAAAAAAAAATTATGTTAATAAAGTTCAATTTTATTAAAATTTATATGTTTACATTCACGATATCAAAGAAATTAAAATACATAAAATAAAAGTACATAAACTAAATAAAAAATAAGAAAAATACCGTCTTGAAAATCTATGACCACACCTATCTGTGCAATCATAACCACTCCTGGAGAACAAATATAGCCAGATATAAATTCCCCCAACCTCAATAACCTGGCCCGCTGTGCATTGTATTGATTTTTAATAAACGTTCATGTGTTTATTGGAGCATGTATATATACATACACACACACACACACACACATATATATATATATATATATATATATATATATATATATATATATATATATATATATATATATATATATATATATATATATATATATATATATATATATATATATATATATATATATATATATATATATATATATATATATATATATGTATATACAGGGCTGTTCCGTCCCACTCAACGGTATATACATTTACTTTTACTTCTGTTACATTTTCGTCTTTGGTTTTTACTTTGTTACGAGTTACTAGTAAAAAAAATACAAAAGTACTCAGAATGTATTACCATTCAATTTGAATTAAAATAAATCGAAAATCGTAATACCAAATGTTATCAAATACTCGCCAAAACCGGTTCAAAATTAAGATACACTAACCATCGCAACAAAAAAAGCGCGTTTAAACAAATTTTGCTATCTTGATCAAAATAAAAAAAATTTTTAAAAAAATAGCAAGTTTGATGATAAATTTGTATCTCCGTGGCTATGTATGTTTATTTGTTTGCTGTGCTCACCAAAGCACAGCAAACAAATAAACTTACAAAGCATTGATTCCGCAATTAACAGATGATTCAGTCATTACACGATGAGCCCAGAATTAATAGCTGCAGCAGTTATTTTCCCAAAATTTAAAATGACATGGATAAGTGATAATGAACATAAAAAAAAGGTGATTAGGAATTTCTGGAAAACAAATATCAACAACTAATGGTAACCTATGGTGATGCTATCAAATCAAGTTCTGGGGAAGAAGCAACAACATCCGATGAAGAGTTTTTCACTTTCAATCTCAAGATAATTACAATACTTCTGCTAAAAATATTTTGTTAACGCATACAAATAATGTAAACACTTCATTTGGTGAACTTTATAACTTTAAACCTCTGAAGATCGTCTTTCTAGAATTTTAGTTTAATTCTATTTAGTTGTCCCAAGAAGTCCTTACGGTCTTATAACTGAGCACCGCGGATGAGCATTTAATTGGAAGTTCACGCCTCCTTCCTAACCGATGTCTCAAAACTTGTCGAGAGGTGGGGTTTGAACCACAGATCCTTTGTTTCTGAGGCAAGTGTGCACTACCACTGCGCTACGACTACTCAATTATTAATTAAACGCTGAATTGCCTGCAAGTGCACCCAGTGAACGTCTCTTTAGTGCTGCAGAAGTGTTTTTAGGTTAAACCGTATAACAATGAAGGATGAACACTTTGAACAGCAACTATTATTTCGTGTTAATAAAAACATTTTAAAAGACTTTTGATTTCATAATGACATTTTAGGATTAAACTTAAATATTTGCATATTTTTTATTTTATTTCTATACTAATTAAAGTTATTTCTTTTTTTAAAAATAAAAAAAGTTTTTTTTATTTAGAAAGTACTTTTTACTTTGTAACGAAAAAGCATTTTTCAATGTACTTTACTTTTTTACTTTTACTTAAGTATTTTGATTTGCTGCTCGGTGTAGTAAAGGCAATTTTAAAATAATATAGCGTCTGTATGATATTTTGTTGACTACGACATATTTTCGTTAAATAATCAGGTCTGTGAATTATGAAAAGACGAAAAAATTGCCATGATAAATTTTGCGGTATCATAAAATACAAATGTTTGTAGCGAAAAAACCCAGACCGAAGATTCTTTTTTTGTTTTTTTTTTTGAAAAAATCTTCTTAAAATCACGATCGCTCGTCCAAATTTGAATAAGATTTTAAATAAATACACTTTTTTAGGTGAAATGAACATCATAGTTTAATAATATGATCTGTTCTGATTCTTTATTGGCAATTTTTCTTAACTATATGCTCTTGCTTGGTCGGAATTCCAGTATTCATTGTGAAAATTGATGAAATTTTGTATTATGACAACTATATATAGTTAATATACGTCAGAACCGATTAGAACTAGGATCTAAAGTGGGTTAAGGCACATTTAAAAATTTTTTAAATTAAATTCATGTTAACGCCGATGAGCGGAAGTGATCTAAAGACTTCAAAATGGTGTTCTTTAGATTCACTATTATGGGTAGTAAAAAAGTTTTGAAAATTATATATAAAAAGTTTCTTTAAATATCAAAAAAACCTGAAGTAACAAAGTTATACTATCTAAAGCTCTTGTTTGGACATAATACGCTGATAAAACCATGCTAATTCTAAATAAAAGAATTCGAGTAATTTGTAAATCGCCTTAACTAAACCTAGTGGTACTTTTTACTTTTACTTGGTTACATTAAGCGCCAGTACTTTTACTTTTTACTTAAGTATATTTAAAAAGTAATTAGATCCCAGCCCTGAATATTAGTAAGTAAAAGTAAAGAATCAATAACTAAAAAAGTTTTTTTTTTAAAAAAAAAAGTTTTTTTTCATTTGAAAAAATTTTCATATTTTTTCAAATTTCATTGAACTGCCTTTATTCATCAAAATGGATTTTTCGAATTTAAAACATTCGCATGCGTAGTAGCTACTAAAAATTCTTAAGGCCTGCGTTTTCTTCGAAATCGCTAACCTACTATCGGATCATCCTTAAAAGACTGTGGTTCACACCCTGCATGTTTAGGGCATGTTGTTCTTATTATTATTAGTTTTTTTTTTTTGTCACAAATCAAAATAACTTTTCCAGATATCTAACAAGATAATCTAAGCTATGGAATTGAAATACCTAAAATAATTTTTGAAAGTATTAAAGCACAACTAAACAATTTTACATTTACATTTTTCTAATTTGTCTGAAAAAAATGTTAAATTTTTTGAATTAAATTGTAAATTAAAATTAAAAAAACAGTATAGATAATTTGAGTTTTAAATTTTTATCGTGCTTATTACTTATAATTGTTGTTACAAATCAATTAAAATTAGTTTTATGCATTTTTTAAAGTTACATTAAATAAATCAATACTTCTTGAGATTAATGAAAAATTACCGATCTTTGCATGGATTATGCTGCTAAAGACATGGTTACCTTAAAAGCAGAAAAATGACGATACTTTAAATATGAGTAGGTAGAAAAATAAATGAAAATTTAGGAATAGTTTGAAATTGCTATTACATTACATTGAAATAGCTATAAATTTTTTTATCAAAATAAATTTATTGGGTTAAATTACTAACATGACTTAATTATTAAAAATATAATTATTTAACTATAAAATAGAAATTTGTTTTAGAAATTTTTTGATAATATTTATTATCTTTGAAATAATTTTACTTTTCTTTTGAGAACCATCTTAACCTACTTTTTGAATATCATTATGATCCTAAAGTTTTATTGCTTGGTACTTAGCTACTTGTGATAATTGCTTTCAATAACAAAAGTCAAATTTCTGTTAGTTGGCTGATGTCTTGAATAAAATTAGGGAGTTCCACATGTTTGGATATTGCTTATATACCAAAGTGTTTGGATATTAGATATATGTTGTGCACCTAGAACACAAGATTGGTTTTGAGTGACTCATTTATTTGGCATTTCTTTTGATTAACAAAAATTGACTAGTTTTTGCAAAGTAATTTGGTAAGTGCTTTTTTCAGCAAAGAAATAGGGTTATATTTATAAAAACATTGAGTAAAAAAGAAAATTTTGTGGCTTAAATATATTTTTATTTAAAAATTTAGACAGTACTTTTTTTTTTAGTTTTTATGACAATTTGATAGTATTATATTCAAAATATAAATTAAATCTTTATTTTGAAACATTGAGTTACAGTTTTTTGTCAAATTTGTAAAACATTTATGCCCCAAATGATCATGTTTGATTATTTGACAAATAATAAAATTATTATTTCTCATGGCAATTTTATTACCATATAACAAACAAGAAAATGTATTATAAATTTTTATAGTTCTTTGTTTATTTCTGCTTTATATTTATGTATTTTGATATAATTGTTTGTTTATAAATTTGAAGACATATTGTTTATAAATTTATATACATATATATATATATATATATATATATATATATATATATATATATATATATATATATATATATATATATATATATATATATATATATATATATATATATATATATATTGTAATTTGATTTGTGATTTAGTTTGATTTGAGATTTTCAAATTTTTTAAATTTGTGGTTGTTTTTTTTAAATAATGCAATAACATTTAAAACATATAACACTAAAGTATATTAGTAAGCTGTTTAAATATTATACAAAAACTCAATTAGTAGCAACAATTAGCAGCATATACTGCATATACTTTGCGGATTATGAATTTTTACAAAAATTTATAAGAAAATTGTTAGAAAATTAAAAGTTTCCACAGAAATTAATTTTTGATAATTTTAAAAACCTAAAATAAAATTAAACAATTTAATTGAATATTTAACTTAAAAGTTTTTGCAGTCAAAAATGGTATAAGCCAGAGGTAAAGGTGATACATGTTCCATGTGGAAAAAAACCTGACACTTTTCTTGGTAGGCCAATACCAAGACAAAATTTTATTACAAGTTTACTTACTAGTTTGAATATAAAGCAATATTGAATATAACACTGCTTGAAAATGTTTTTTTTAAAAATTGAATTTAAAATTTTTGATTCAGTTTAAGATATGATTTGTTAACCCTTTCAGTACCTGTAAAAAACAGTCAAATGACTGGTGTAAATAGTTATAATCAGTTTTAAAGCTTTAAAATAAAAACTACTTGTCGAAATTTCATAAATAAAACTTTTTTTTGTCAGAAAAATTGACAGACAGATTATTAAAAAAAAATCTAATTGCTTTCAGCCTTGGTCATATGATCAAATGTGGCTTTCGGTGTGGTAACTCTTATTAAAAAATGCGATGACCTGCAGAGTGGATCATGGGTATTGAAAGGGTTAAATGACCCAACTTATTATATTGCTTTGATTTGAACCTAGCTTGGAAACTGAAAATATTAATACAGTTTTGTATTAATATAAATAGTTTTAAAATTTTTTTTTATACAAAAATTAAAATATCAGTTTAATTCTCAAAATTAAATTATTAATATATTATATGCATTAGAAAAGCACTTGAAAATGTCTTTAGCAGATGAACTTCTTGCTGACTTAAATGCCATAGAGGATGATGATGTCGATGAAGATGAAGGTGAAGATGGAATTGAAGAAGTTCATGAAATGGAAAGTGAGCCGATGGATATAGCAAATCAGTCTGTTCGTAATATAGCAAAACTTAGAGATAGTAAAGAGTTACAGACAACACTTAAAGATATGGATAATTTCTTAGAAAACCCAAGATCACGGAATACAGTTTTTGGACCAGTAGAACAAGATCCCGAATATCAACTTATTGTTAAAGCAAATAATTTAACTGTAGAAATTGAAAATGAAATGAGTATTATTAATAAGTATTGTAGAGATCATTATTCTAAGCGCTTTCCTGAACTTGATTCACTTGTCCCTAATGCTTTAGAATATATTCAAACAATCCAAGTTTTGCAAAATGACTTGAATCCAACAAAAATAGATAACATGGATTTTTTACAACCTGCAACTCGTATGGTTTTAAGTGTTACTGCAGCAACCACTCAAGGTATTAAAATTGAAAATGAAGAACTTGAGTATATCATGGAGGCCTGTCAAATGAGTATGGATTTGGTCAATGCAAAGCTTAAAATATTTCAATATGTAGAGTCACGCATGTCATTCATTGCTCCTAATGTTTCTGTTATAGTTGGAGCATCGACTGCAGCTAAAATGATGGGACTAGCAGGAGGACTAACAAATCTATCAAAAATGCCATCTTGCAATATTTTGCTATTAGGCTCACAAAAAAAAACTTTAGCTGGTTTTTCTATGGCTTCTGCTCAAGTAATGCCTCACACAGGATTTGTCTATTATAGTGATATTGTTCAGGTAGTATTTTTTAATATACTTTTAATAATTTATATTATTATATATCATAATTTTATTATATATATACAGGGCGTTAGCCAGAAATAAATTTCATACCGCGTTTTTGCCGTATTGGGAATTTTTATTGTTGTTGTTCTAGAAAATGTTGGGAATTTTCTAGAAAAGGTCCTATAAAACTCAAAAAAACACTCTCAAAAAAAAGGTAATTGACTTTTGGGAGTTTTAAGCCCATTGGGAATTCCGCATTATACGCGGCACCATTGGGCTAGCTAACACCCTGATATATATATTTTTTGTTTTTTTGTTATTCGCCTCCCCAAGGCCAAGAAGGCCACTACAGATGAGGAGGCTACCTAATAGTGGTTATAACCCTCTCTCAACTCTAAAACTCCGAAACACGATACTTGACGAATAAGGCCGCTGCGCGGAGAAATAAGTTGAGCGCGGTACTACCAGGGACGTGGTGGGGATCGAACTCGGAACCTCTCGCTTATAAAGCGAGCGCTTTACCACTACACCACTACCACAGATATATATATATATATATATATATATATATATATATATATATATATATATATATATATATATATATATATATAAAATTTATATTATATATTATTATTTATATAATTAATTTATACATATTATTATGTATATATAGTTTATATTATTATGTATTATTATTGTATATATATATATATATATATATATATATATATATATATATATATATATATATATATATATATATATATATATATATATATATCGTAGTTGAAAGAGACTTTTATGGTAAAAAAGTCTCTTTAAACAACAATTACACGACCTCAACAAATAAGCTACATTTTTATGTCGTCTTAAAGTCAAAGCAATAATGCGGAAGTACATTAAGTTTTATTGTTTTTTAAAAAACCGCAATAATAATGACTAGAAAGTTTTTTAATTAATAGTGATTTTGTTTTTTAAAAACATTCTTTTTTTAAACATGCACTTCTAGTAAACAACCGGGGTTGATATTTGACCGGGGCTGGGTTTGTGATTGGGGCTGCTTTGACATTTATACATCCTAAAGTATATTTTTTTAATTCAAAATTCATGTTATATTTTGTATGTTTATGCATATATAAACATCATTATGATCAACATGATTATCATAATCATTGTTACCATCATCATCTTCTTCTCTTTCGGCAAATACTACACCATATAAATACTGAAGTTTATTTAAATATGAAAAGATATTGTGTGCCAGCATCTAAATAAATAGCAAACATATGGTTATATCCATAATATGTATACATAAAGTGGATCTCAGAAGCTTTTATTCATTCTGGACCAAAAGTTTGGAAGCTTTTATTCCTACTCTTCAAGTTAAACTTCATTCTACTCCATATTTTTCACTATCTTGAGCAGTTGCTTTATTAATCATTTATTTATTATCTTTTTTTACAAGAAGATCTCTCTTAAGAACAAATGTCCTTTTATTATTCCAAGAAGCCAATGTAAAAAGGTCCCATCGGGTGTTAAGCTCTGTTATTCTCAGTTTACTAAATATTGTATCTTATCTTATCTTGTTATATCAGATCTTAGGCTCTAGAGACTTTTGGTTAGTCTTCAACAATGTCATTAGCTAAAGTTAGTCAAACATTTAATCTTATTAATTATATAATATTTAATAATATTTAATTTTTAAAAAGTGCTAAATAAGTGGTTCCAATTTTTCAAAACTCTAGAAAACACTTTGACCTCTCCATCTATCCTACAATTAGTCTTCACTCTGTTATTAGTTTCTTTATATAAAGGTTTTGAGATTATTAAATTATTTCTTACTAATTGCAGTAATAAAATTATTCTTGAAGGCCTACACTCTTCTTTATTTCAAGTAACTTTAAGGGTACCACAAGGTCTTGTGGTACCTTCAAATCTTTGCTCCTGTATTGTTTCTTATCTACAATATCAATCTTCATGAAAATTTAATATCTAAAGTGGCTATATTTATTGTCGAATCAACTTTATACTCTTGTCTTGACAAAAATTCTTCACTTTTTAATGTCTTAGAACAAGCAGCTGATTTTTAATCTGATCTCTCTTCTGTAGCAACCTTAGGCTTGCTGTGGCTTATGGATTTAAATTCTGGACTTGAAATCTACAATTTTTGTTAGACAACAAAACTCATTTACTGCAAAAAAATATTGCAATAATGTTGGTATTCCTATGTTGATGAATAATCCTCTTACTCTAAAAAGCGCATTGTTAATGTAATGCGGTCGTGGTGTAGTGGTAGAGCGCTTGCATTATAAGTGAAAGTGGTAGCTCAACTTTTTTCTCTGCGCACCGGCCTTAGTTGTCAAGGTTCATGTTTTGGATTTAAATAGTTGAGAGAGGGTTATAACCACAATTAAATAGCCTCCTTGTCTGTGGTGGTGTTTTCAGTCTTAATGAGGTGAATTAACAAATAAAAAATTATTATTATAAATTAGACCTGCTTTATCTGCCAAGCTTGAGCCACTCTGCCATTGTTGTAAGGTTGCATTTCTTTCTTTTTTTTACAAATACAATCATGATCAATGCTCAAACAAGCTGTCATCTCTATTACGATAAACCAAAACTCATTATTGCTTGTTTCTTATTCAACAAGTTGCATTCTTTTAATGTATCTGTCCCTTCATGCTATAAAAACTTTTATTAATCCATTTTTTTTCCTTGCACATCAAAAAAAACTTATATCTATTAGCCATCTTCATGTTTTTCTTTTATATACAACCTACAACTTTTCAAGTCTTCAGTTAACCATTTCCTAGTATTTTTACTTATTCTTTATTTTAAAGTAACTCATAACTTAATAGTGGTTGCTTGCAATCTTGTTGGAAGTAAATTAGAGTTTGAAAATGTATAAATGTATGCCAGTATTTAATAAATAGTAAATGTAAGCATAAATTTATAATATATAAAGTATTATAAAGTTTTTTCTAACCCCGGCTATCAACCCCTGCTAAATTTTATAGTTTGAAAAAAGTCTCATTTTAGAAATGTAAACGAATCATACTTTATCAGTAAGGCCGTAGGGTTTGTGAGTTTTTTTTTTAAATATTAAAAATATGAAAAAAAATTTGTTTTTCAATTAGTTAAATGCAGGGATATTTTAAAAACTAATTTCCAATAAGTGTTAGTTTGGTAAATTTTTATTTAAATATTTCACATTTTAATCTTATTGCATTATATCTAAAAAGATATAAGTCATTATTTTCAAATTTGTTACTGAAATAGAGCTGATAATTTTTATCTATTAGCATATAACAGTATATGACATACACTATTTATAAGCATAGAAAAGTGAGGGATGGGTGTAAAGGCAATACCTACTTTTTTAAAGGCAAAAACTTTTACTAAAAGGCTTCTTGACAAAAACTTTTCACTAAGATGCTTCTTGACAACCATCTCAAAAACAAATGGCGTCTCTATGACTGATATGCATTTCTTTTTATATCAGTTTATATAAAAACTTACATTGTTAAACTTGCAACTGACATTGTCAACAGGCATTATATGCCGATACAATTTTATTTTTGTGAACCTTTAAATTAAAAAAAAAAACCAAACATGCTTTAATTAACTCAAAATAGGGGCTTACTTAAAAAGTGACCAGGGCTGAAATTTGACCAAGGGGCAGGGTTTGATAAAAAATACCAGTGGATGGGTTTGTGACTGGGGCTACATAAATATTGATACGCCCTAAAGCAGCTGTTTGTAGGTAAAAAATCCGTTTTTGTTGTCCCTCGGTTTCTCATAAAGCAACCAATTTTCTTGTTTTTGAATCACTCCCAGTTGTTTCAAGGGCCTAGAAACTGTTGATTGGCGGACTCTAAATGTTTCCTCAAGCTCTTCCTCAGGGTGGCAAGCCAACTGGAAATCAGGGAAAAGTCAGGGATTTTTAATTTTTTTTCCAAAAGTCTGCAAAAAAAATCTCATTTTCAAAATTTAATTTTTTGAAATGTTTTTTTTTACAAACTCCCAAATAAAGAAAATTTATATTCATTTTGCCATACATTCATAAAATCGTATAGAAAAATAAAATATGATTGCTATTATATTGTTACCTAAAGTTTGTTACATATCTTTGAAATATATATATATATATATATATATATATATATATTATATATATATATATATATATATATATATATATATATATATATATATATATTGAAGCATATGATTTTATCTAACAACGTTATTACAATGTTTATTTTTTCCAGGTAAGCAATATAGAAATAATAAAAATGTCTAAAATAACTTACTTTGATAATGACTGGATCAATTGTGAATGTCATCCATCATGGGGTTGGCTTAAGAGAGCTGATGATAAAACAAAAGGTATGTGTAGTGTATGCGAAAAGATATTTTCGCTAAGTTATATGGGTATAATGGCAGTCAAAAGTCATAAAAAAGGTGCAAAGCATTTAAAAAATATATTAAAAAGTCAACCAACAATATTTAATTATTTTGCTAATAAGTCACAGAAAAATACAGTATCACAAGCAACTGTTTCATCAACATCAACTTTAATAGCTTCTGAATCATTGCCATTAGCTTTCTGTGTAGCCAAATCTTCTCAACCAATGCCAATCGTTTCAACAAATTCTTCCAGCACAGCAGTATCACCTTTCTTTTTATTCATGGCTCAAAATGATGTAACACGTTCGGAAATACTTTGGGCACTATATACACAGCAGCATTTCTCTTAAAGATCATGTTCGAAAATAGAACAAATAAAAAAATGACTATTGGGAAAATTAAAGCAGTCTATAACATCACACATGGTCTTGCCCTATATTTCCATGATCTTGGGTAGCTCTACACACATAGTTGTATGTTTTAATAAGTCTTTAAACAAAGTTGTTCAAAAAGGTCAAATGATTATTTGCATTCGTTATTGGGATGTTGTTCACAATCATGTGACTATAAGATACTTTTCATCAGTGTTTCTTGATCATGCATCTGCAAATGATTTATACAAAGGTTTTACAACTATTTTAAATGAAAATCTTCAAGCCAAAATTTTACAAATTTCTATGGATGGACCAAATGTGAATTGGAAGGTTTTTGATATTCTCAATGATGAATTTGGTAAACAGTTTGAAATATCTATTCTTGAAATCGGATCATGTGGCTTACATGTTGTACATGGTGCATTTCAAGCAGGTAATAAAAAGGTGAAATGGAATGTTAATGCTGTATGCAGAAGTTTTTATACTCTTTTTCATGATAGTCCTGCTTGTAGGGCAGATTATCAAACAATTTGTATAAGTGATAAGTTTCCTCTGAAATTTTGTTCAACAAGATGGGTTGAAAATTTAACTGTATGTCAAAGGGTTTTAGATATTTATGATAATGTGAAATTATATGTTACACAGCCTAAACTACCTATTAAATTACCTAAATACCTATATTGTAACCATTGTAAACATTGTTACTGATACTGTCAATGATCTTTTTATGCCTGCTAATATTGCTTTTTTTTCAATATTTGGCTTTAATTGTAAAGCTGTTCTTAAGACTTTTTCAGTCAGATTCTCCATTAGCACCATTCTTATATCAAGAACTTGAAAAGCTAATGAGATCTCTCATGCAAAACTTTATTTAAAAAGTTTATTTTATTAAAATATGTTAGAAAGCTAATGAAAATAAACTTAACTGCACACAAGTGTCACCAAAAAGAAGTAAAAATTGGTACTGCAACTTCTTCTCTACTTGGTAAAATAAAAATAAGTGAATGTCAGAAGTTACAGTTTCGAAGTGATTGTATTGAGTTTTATATTTGAGTTGTTGATAAACTGAGAGAAAGAAGTCCTTTAAAATATAAACTTACAAGAGCTATCTCAGCTTTAAACCCTAATTTCAACTCAGGAAAAACAGAATGACTGATTTACTCACATTTCATCAATCTAAATGGGTTAAGCTACAATAGCTGATAAGGTCAATAATCAGTATCAAGATTTATGTGATCTTGCAAAAGGCATCCATAGATTAGAATTCACAAATTACAATGTTTATAAAGATATGTTGGATGTTTTTTTAACCCCTTTTACAGGCCAGATTTTATTAACTTATTTGAAGTATCCAAAATTGTCTTTACTTTATCACAGTAATGCACAGGTTGAAAATGGGTTTTCTATCAATTCAGATGTTCTTGTTGAAAATTTGCATGAAAGCTCTTTAATTGCCTAAAGACAAGTTTATGATGGAATTCAACTTGTTGGTGGAGTTAGCAATGTGGAAATAACAAAATCAATGATCAAAAGTGTAAGCATGTCCCATTCAAACTACAAAGATTCATTAGAACAAAAGAGAAGAAAAATTGCAAGAAAAACAAGACTGTATTGATAAAAAATTTGCTTTGCAAAAAATTAAGGAATTAAATGCTAAAAAAACAAAGTTAAATCAACATCGTCAGGGAGATATACATGAGATTGAACAAGAGTTAAAAATGAAAAATGGAATTAACAGATTTATATTATTTTTGCTTAAAATGATTTAAACTACTTTTTTAAATTTAAAGATAATTTTTGTTTTGAAGTAATTAAGTTTTTAAAAACCAAAAACAATTTTATCAATCCATTTAAAATGTTTATTTTTTAACTCATAATAACTGAGATATATATTTGTAAAGTTAGATTATATCTTTGTTTTTTTGTCAATTCTCAGTATTAGGCAAACAGGACC
The DNA here is from genome assembly GCF_038396675.1 of Hydra vulgaris. Classification (NCBI taxonomy): domain Eukaryota; kingdom Metazoa; phylum Cnidaria; class Hydrozoa; order Anthoathecata; family Hydridae; genus Hydra; species Hydra vulgaris. The sequence continues at coordinate 31,346,236 of NC_088928.1, forward strand.
AAATATATTGCATATTTATTGGCATTTTCATATTTATTTTATACTTTTGTTAGATGCTGTTTGTTTTATTATTAAACTCTGTTGTTATTTTTATAAATTTTGAAACTTAATCTGCTCTGGTGTTTTAATTTATTTCCATTTTAAAATACTAGTAAAAAGCTTACTTCATTTCATTGTAATAATATAGAAAAGTCTAAAGCATAAATTATGATCCTGTAACTTATATAGTGTAAGAATATAAAAAATATTTATACATTATATAATATATATCTTTTATATTGTTTTTTTCTATTCCTGTATCTGGCATGGATCTTCATCAAGTAATGATTCCAATTTGATATCTTCAAACTTTTTCTCAGTACCAGGATGTTCTTTATCTTTGATGTTAAAATAACCACTCTTGAATTGTTGAAACAAAAAATTGTTTGTTTTGAAAAAGCATTGTTGCCATATGTCTCCGCTAATATTCTATTTGTCTCTGTTGCTTTTGGTTTTCAGTGAAAGAAAAAATAACGGTTTTGTAGGCACAAACTCAGCCACATTTTAAATTTTGGATAAAAACATTTTTACACTCGAGCAGTTAAAATTGGAATGATGTTTGCAGCTTAGTTTTTTAGTTATCAGGTAAAATTTATTTTAACCTAATCTCAAATTGTGTTGAGACTCAAGAGTCTCAATACAAAACACTCATTTTCAATGCATTCTCCCAATATATAACAAATTTTAAAATGAAAGATTGACATATATAAAGTGTTTACATAGTAATCATATAAATAAAGTTCACATTAATGATTGATTCTAGATTCAGAGAAGATTTACATTGAGTTTAATTATTAATTTGGGTTATATTCTGCTCACTGTCAACTTTAAATATTGAAAAGCAACTGTTTACATATGATTTTCTAACAGTTTCATGATGTACATAATCCTGAAAATATAAAATAAGTTCTTTGCTTTTTTAATATGTATTTAAACTAAAATGCGTGCAATTGTTTGTGTGTTCCTCTCAATAACATCATATAACAATATATTTAAAACCATAACTACTCAATTCAATATTTCTCCATAAAAATACTATAAGCAAGCTATCAAAACTAATAATCATGACTACTCAAATATGGAACATGAAAAAACTAAACTGAAAATGAAATATGTTTTTTGATAGCAACTAATAGTTTTAAACTTGTGATATATACGAGGCAATAAAAGAGATAAAGCTTCATACTCGTGCTGAAAATAGAATGTTGTATTTGATCAATTGCTTCATCTGTAAAATATATACATGTGTGTATATATATGTGTGTGTGTGTATGTGTGTGTGTGTGAGGTGAATCATTAAAAAAATATTGTTTTTTTTTAATGATTCATCTCCCCAATGCCAAGATGGCCACTACAGTCAAGGAGGGTACTTTTTGTGGTTACAACCCTCTATAACTCTGAAACACGAACCTTGACAAACAAGGCCGCTTCAGGGAGAAACAAGTTGAGCGCTATACTACCAGGGACGTGGTTGGGATCGAACTCGGAACTTCTTGTTTATGAGGTGAGTGCTCTACCTCTACACCACTACCGCATAATGGTGGACAAACTCAAATTTTAAACAAAACTTGAACAGAAACTGAAAAAAAAGTAGTAAAATAATTGAGCATATTAATTTTTAAATAGTTTAGTTTGTTCTTGACAAAAAACATTTGAATCATAATTTAAAACATTTGAATCATAATAAGAATCAAAATCATTTTATACTATATTTGCCTTAAAAGCAACATTTTTTATTTGACAAAACAAGGTTGACAAACAAAACAAGGTGGATATAAACAATGTATTTTTTATGAGTAAAAAATTAAATATTTATATTTTTTATTCATAAAAAATACATAAACGATATATTTTTATAAGGGTATAAATTAATTTTCAAAGAAAAAATGAATACTTATTATTTTTAATAACCAAAATAAGTGAAAATAAAATCAAAATTTACCAAGCTAGCACTAAAAATCTTTTTTTTAAATATCATTATGTATAAGTTGTATTTTTTTACTAGATTTTTTTTCTAAATTTGAAAAGGTACATTAAAAATTAACTCCTAGTGTGCTATTTACAATGTTTCTGGGAAAAGTTGTACTTAAGTTTAGCAGGATTTTTAATTTAGAAAATAAACATAAATTTAAGTTTAACTTTCAACAGTTGGACTAAAACTCATCATTATTCATTAAAAGTCATCAAAGTTTTTCTGCCTACTGTACCAGCTAACTGTAACAAATAATGCCTACTTTATGCTACAGCTGTAAATACTACCTACTAAGCAACTGAAGATGTTTTAGCTTCTTTGACAGCTGTAAATCATATATCTTTTACAACTTTGGCCAGTAGTAAAGATATTTAAAAAAAAATCAACTATTTCAAATCCCTGATAATCAAAATGCAAGACTGTTCTATTGATAAAGAAATCTAGTTAAATGAAGACTATTGCATTCTTATACCAAAAGTTCATAAAACAGGAAAGCTGTTTAGAAAATCACCACCACCAAATGATACTGATAAAAAAAAGTTAGTAGAACGGATTACATATTAAATTAAAAAAAAAAAAAATTAAATTGGACATGTAATCCATAATTACCCCCCCCCCCCTTCCCTCTGTTTATTAATTTTTATTTGTTATCAACAAAAAAAAAATCAGTGAAAATCGGCCTTACAAATTAGGAAATAATCACTTCAGTCATTTATTCAGTTTATTAGATCTGGACTAAAGTTCCCACCCCCAACCCCAACATTTTTGACTATAACCTGGTGCATATATTTCCAATTAGAAAATTACATTTTCTAATTGGAAATATATGCACCAGGTTATAGTCAAAAATGAAAAAAATACTTAAAAGTTGAATATAAATGAAAAAAATTCTTTTGATTTTATTTGCAACTCTCTCAACCTCTCAACTTTTTAAACAATGCCTCAAACTCTCGATTGTAAACCAAGTGTTCTACCACTAGTCTGTTACCTCATCATTATGCTTTACTTAAATAGTGGTTGCCTGAGCCTTATTAGAAGTGAGTGAAAAAAAAATTAGTATTAACTAGCCAACATTGCCAGCATTATGTTTCTATTGCTGATATTAACTATTCATAACTAAACGTTAGTTTCATTTGTCATATGTAAAACTGTCATTTGTCATAATTTACATAAGTAAAATTGCAAAATAACCAAATTAAAACTAAAACTATTAATATTGTTTCTGTTCATGATGTTCTGCTCAACATTTTTATATCTTTGTAAATCTATTATTTGTTTTTGCATGGAATATTTTTGATGTATTTTGGATTTTAATGCTTTAACTATAAATTTTAATACTTATAAAAACCAAATAAAGTATTATTTAAGTTATAATTATATATTTTTTTGTTTTGATGATATATAAAAGATTTGCATACTTATTAATGATATATTTTTTTAGTCATTACCTCCTTATCTAAGAAGGAAAGCAGCTCGTCAAGTAGCAGCAAAATTTACTTTAGCAGCTCGAATAGATAGTTTTCATGAAAGTTTAGATGGTTCAGCTGGTCAAAAGTTGCTAGAAGAGATTGAAAGGAAGTTTGAAAAGTGGCAAGAACCACCACCAGTAAAAGAGGTAAAAGCCCTTCCAAGACCTGATGATGCTCCGAGGCAAAAACGAGGTGGAAGGCGCGTACGCAAAATGAAAGAAAAATTTGCTGTTACAGAAATGCGTCGACAAGCTAGTCGAGTTACATTTGGTGAAATATCAGAGGATATATTTCAAGACCATCTTGGATTTGGAATAGGTTCTTTAGCAAAGGATAGTAGTTCTGGTAAAGTAAGAAATGCTGCAATTGATAAAAAGACTCAAGTTTCTATATCTAAGCGTCTACAGGTAATAGTCTTTTTTTTAGATTTTAAGTTTCATCATAGTTTTTTTATAATTCCTTTTGTATATTTTAATTTCATAGAGAAATTTGGCTAATATGAATCAAGCATATGGTGGTAAGTCAACTGTGCGAAGCCATGTCAGTGGGACAGCATCAAGTGTTGCTTTTACACCGTTGCAAGGTATTGAGATTGTGAATCCCAAAGCTGCTGAGAAAAGAGTAGCAGAAGCAAATGCAAAATATTTCTCTAATCAATCTGGATTTTTTAATGTGAAAAAAAATGATGAAAATATGTAGATTTAAGAAAATTATAAAAGTTTATTCATTTTTGTTGAAGTAATAATATAGTTAGCAATTGCACAAACCAAGTTCTTACTTATAAGTTATGCCTTTAGGAGGTATCTATTTTTTATTTACTCAAGGAATTCAAATGTTTTATTGATGAAGGTCTTGTTAAAATTTTTATACTTCAACATTTCAAGATATTATTATCATTTCAAGGAGTAGCAGAACTAGTTCAATCGTTTTAGGTTTTTTAAACGTTTATGAGTGTTGATCTTAATTTTAGATAAAGATGAATAAAAATACTTTTCATATTTTAAAATGTACTGAAGCCTTTAATGACAAATCTTAATGCATTATTGTGCAAACTTGTGTATGTGTGTGTGTGTATATATGTGTGTGTGTGTGTATGTGTGTGTGTGTGTGTGTGTATAGATACATACATACATACATACCATACATACGTACATACATACATATATGCATGCATGCATGCATTTATACATACATGCATACATTTATACATACATACACATAATAAATTGCAAAACCAAATAAATAAATTTCAATAATTAAAATAAAATTTATTATTCTGTTATGAAATGAACAAAAGTTGAAATATGGGTTTTGAAAATAGTTTTGTATTTTGCAATCATTAGTGTTGTTTTATTTTCAAGTATTACTAGTGTATTTACTGTTTTTAAAATAAAAATTGTTCATAATCTATCTTTAAAACAATACTTTATATATGTTTAAGTTTAGTAGGACCAAAGGATGTTACATGTTGAATTTATTTCTTATGTTTACCACTAATTTATTTTAGCACACAATTCATGCATTTACTGGCTAAAAAACTTCTTTAAGTAATTTATCTTTGACTTATGTAAATTATGGGTTTTATATTTACGTGTTTTGTTTTATACTATGCACAGTTTTAGATAATATACTATAAAAATGATAGGTGATAGGTGGCTTCCGTTGGAATCTAATCCTGATGTAATAAATCGATATATCAAAGCACTTGGTGTTGATATAGATAAATGGAAATTTGTAGATGTGTATGGTTTAGATGATGAATTGCTTGAAATGGTTCCACACCCTGTTTGTGCAATACTTCTTTTATTTCCTATTAATAGCAATTATGAAAAAAATAGAATTGAAGAAGAAGAAAAAGTGCGTGGTGAAGGTCAATTTGTATCCTCTTGCTTATATTTTATGCCACAAACGATCAGTAATGCCTGCGGCACCCTAGGTGTAATTCATGCAATAGCAAATAACATGGAAGTTCTACAATGTGAAGGGTTGTTAAAAGCGTTTATTGAGCAAAGCAAAGATTTATCACTTTCCGAAAAAGCACTTATGTTGCAAAATGATTCAGGTATTACAAGTTGCCATGATAGTAGTGCTTTAGAAGGCCAAACCTTAGCTCCTTCTCGTGAAGAAAGTGTAAATTTACATTTTATTGCTCTGGTTCAAAAAGAAGGTTATCTCTATGAGCTTGATGGTCGACGGCCTTTTCCTATTAATCATGGCCGTTCTAATGAAGAGACCTTTTTGAAAGATGCAGCAATTGTCTGCAAAAAGTTTATGGAATTTGATAAGGAAAGTTTACAGTTTAATGTTGTTGCATTAGCTAAAGTAAATTAATTCAGTTGTAATATAATTTGAATAATGTGAAAGGAAAAGTTGTGAAAATATTTTTTTTTAAAAAGTAAAGGTTTTGTAGACAATCCTATTTTTATTGTATATACAATAAACAATGGTGTTTTTTTACAATGAAAAACTCCACTTTTTCATTGAAAACAAAAATGATTATATTGATATAAATCAAAAAAAAATCTGTACGTAAAAAAATTGATTTACAACTTTTCCTGTCACCGACTTATTTGATGTTGGCTTTTATAATTTGTTCTTGATTTTTTTTGAAGGGTTGGGGGGTTGAGAATAAAATAAATTATTTTTTTATGATATAGTATAATTTTATATAAATATTTGTCACAATTTAAAAATTACTATAATTTTTTTAACAAAATTACTATAAATTGTTTAAAACATTTATATTACATTGTTATAAAATAGATACGTGTTGTGTCTACTTAAGTATTTTTATTGCTTTGATAACGAAAGTTCTTTTTCTGCTAATATTTTTTCATATAAGTATAACGCTTGTCTTCGAATGACCTAATTCAGCGCTACTGGATTGATGTATATGGCTGTCGAAAATCGTGAAAATCTCTGCCCAGGTACCCATCGAACGAACAGGCGGGTACACATGTTCCCGTTTTTAAAGCAATGTTTTATAAAGGTTTTACTTACAAACAGTCAATAAACTTTTCATTCAATGATGTTATTTAGAGTTGTTCTTTTTTACTTAGGGTAGATTAGGGTAATATGAACACCTTGATATATGAGCATACTTAAAGATTTCTTATATGTAAGCAGTAAAGTTAAAGTTGCTTTGTATTTTTGAATTGACTTTGTGGTGATAACAGGTATCGGTACTATTAGCGTAAATTTATATGAAGTAAATAGCGGCTATCATCTAATTAAAACGATGTTAAATTTTTTACATTGTTAAAATAATATCATCACGCATGAATAAATGTGGCGCGAAATTTTGGTGTTAAAATAATGAAATTTATTTTTCCTAAAGAAAAAAATGTTAGCTAAAAATCCAATCCATTTTTGTTTAAAAAACAATGCATAGAAACATTTAGTTTTGACTTCATTTAAAGATGTTATTTTTGTGAAAAAAGAGTATGCTCTAATTACCCAGTGGTTTTCATTAAAATTACCTAGTTTAAAGTCCTAAAATAGCAGTGGTTTTTATTGCTTTTTAAATAAAAAATTGTATTGTTTCAAAAAATGGCTTAATATTTGATCTTTTAATGATTTGTTAATAACGAATCCTTATATTCCAAAAATTAGTTTTAATTTTCAGGTCGATATTTTTTTACCTTTTTTATTTTTTTTGAGCTATTTTAAAGTGCTCATATTACCAAGTGGTCTGGGTAATATGAGCACTTTAAATATGAGCTACTTAAGAAAATTATATTGATAATTGATATTGTAAAAATAAAAACTTGTACTCAATATTTAATTTAAAATGAAAACATCTACTTTGAGCGAATTTTCGATACCATCTCATAAGTTCGGTCGCTATATAAATACTAATAACGTATCACAACCTCAAAATCTGATTTTTAAATGTTGTTTTTTGTAAAAATATGAATAAATTCAGGAACAACTGTAAAGAAGATTTATTTAAGCGTTTTTTTTGTTCTAGTGATCAAGTTATTTCTTCACTAAGAGCAATAGTACTAAGAAGATGGTTTTGTCAGAAGGTGTTCTGCAATTGTTAAAAAACAGTGTTTAGATGTTCTTATGGATTTTTACATGCCAAATTTTGGTTTCTTGCTTTGATTATTATTAAAATTCAAATTTATGCATTTCAAATTAAAATTCTATAGTCAGTATTCTATAATTAAGATAAATTTAAAAAATCCCACATACATTTATTTGGAACATCAGAGCATTAAAAATCCTATTTTTTTTAATAATTTGCAGCAAATAAGTCAAGAATTTGTATAAAATTGATAGTCACAAATAAAAGCTTGTTGCTTTGCATAATAAAGTATCCATAGCAACCAAACTTAATATCATAATATAAAATGCATACCTCGTATTAGTGCTCTTACCAAATTTAGTGTATATGACACAAGTAGGTTAATGCTACGCCAAAATAGGTATCCATAGCAACCAAATAAAAAATAACTCCTTCATAAGAAGCGCAGACCTTGCACTGGTGCTCGTGGCAAACTTAGTATGTATAGCACACATAAAAAGTCTGCAACTACGAAAAGTAGGTCGTTGCTATGCAATAATTAGGTATCCATAGCAACCAAATAAAAATAACACCCTAATAAGAGACGCAGATCTTACACTGGTGCTCATGCCAAATTTAGTGTATATAGCACACATAACAAATCTGCAACTACAATAAGTAGGTTGTTACTATGCAAAAATTAGGTATCCATAGTAACTAAATAAAAAATAACGCCTTCATAAGAAGCTCCAACCTTATATTGGTACTCATGCCAATAATAGTGAATGTAGCACTACTATTAAATTAGTTATTAATTTTGTCTCAAAATTGGCCATTCTGGCCCACTGTGCGGTGATCGTCAATGTTTGTTCATCAACTGTTTTTAATAAGGCTATTACTTGCTTTAGAAGCGTCTCGTTCTTATTATTCGACTCAGAAATGTTGGCTTTTGGAGGCATTTAGCGTGAATATGTATAAACAACAGGGTATGTAGTTTATATAAATATTTATTTAAATTATATGTATATAGATATATATATATATATTAATATATTTATATTTTTCTTACGAATATAAATTTCATACATTTTATATAAATTTTTATAGACAATTTTTTTTTTACAGTAGGGGATACCGGGGCTAGTTGACTCGGTTTTTGGGTAATTTCATATAAAAGTGGGACAGTCATTTCAGTCACCCCTTGGGTTTTCTTTAAATTTTAACCAGTGGTACCTATTAATGAAACATGAAAAAATGCAAAATTTGAGCTTACAAATGCTAACGGTTCAAAAGTTATGATGTTTTGAAATTCAGCCTAAAACATTCCTTTTTTTACGAAGTCCGCCATTATGGATTTTGTAGTTGTACTTTTAAATGAATAATTTAAGATCTAGTAGAAGAATGTGGCTAAAAATTGGTACCTAACTATTTTTGAGGGTGTTGAATTCAAAAATGTAGATAAAATAGTGAAATTTACATTTTTTGATGGTTATTTTTTTATTTTAAAATGGTCACTTAAATTTTTTGTTTTGATGCCATGGTTTGCGCTTTCATTAATTCCCGGAGTTGCCCAAGTCTCATGGATTCGATTTTTTTTTCAAACGAAGTAAGTGATCCTAGGCAATCTTTATAAAAAAGATGGTTTGGTTTCTTAAAGCGTAATAAAGATATGTCATTTTAAAATTTAGACAAAAAGTTTCTTTATTTGGCCGCTATAATCTATTATAGATTTTATAGCGATACTTTTTGTGTGAACAGTTTAAGTTCTAGTAGAGAAATATGACTGGAAATTTGTATCTGACCATTTTTAATGGTGTTGAATACAAAGATGACGAGAAATTAACCTAATTTCTAATATTTTAGAATAATTTATGAATTTAAAATGTCAGCAGTCCTTTTTTTTTCTTGTAATCATAATTTGCATTTCACTTATTTCTGGAGTTGCCTTACTTTCATTGCGAAATCAGATGTTTTAGAAAAGTTTAGGTCTCAGAAAGAAAACAAAAATTATATTGCTTTGCATAAATTGTATATTTATGATCAATATTTTCAAAAGTATACATGGAAATATCAACAGATCAATGAAAACTCCTTGTTGCACTTTCGAAATCTCTTATCAGAAAAAATTGATTGGGACCTTATTTTACAATCGCAAGAGGCAAATAAGGCGTATGATCTTTTTTTGGCGCAGTTTTGTAAATATTACGATTTGGCATTTCCGATAAAAAAAATAGTTATAAATTTAAAATCACTTTTAAGCCCTTGGATGACCAAAGGTTTACTTAAATCATCTTAGAGAAAACAAAAACTTTATGAAAAATATCTAAAACATAAATCATTTACAAATGAAATAAATTACAAAAATTATAAAAGTTTATTTGAAAAAACAAAGAAACACTCTAAAAGAATTTATTATGCTAAGATGCTAAAAAAAACACAAGGAAACACTCAAAAACCTGGAATGTGATTAACCAGATAATTGGTAAAAAAAGATGTTCTAACAATAATTTGCCACAAAAACTCATAATTGATGGGGAAATAATCAGTAATAAAGAAACCATCGTTAAAAAGCTCAACGACTATTTGAAGTTGGCCCAAATTTAGCTGATAAAATCCCAAAAAACACCACAAATTTCAAATCCTTTATAAAACCAACCAATATATCTATGAAAGAAAAGTTAGTTTAAATATAACTGAGGTGCGTAATGCGTTCAATAGTCTGAAAAATAATAAATCCGCTGGCATTGATCAAATTAGCGTGAACGTAGTTAAAGCAATCTTCGATATCATAGAACCATCTTTGTTTCATATTTTTAACCTTTCAATACAATCCGGTATTGTACCGGAGAAATTAAAAATTGCTAAAACATCACCTATTTTTAAAACTGGCGATAACACAATTATGTCAAATTATAGACCTATTTCTGTCTTACCATGCTTTTCAAAATTGTTAGAACGTATTATGTATGATAGGCTTAATAAATATTTAACCAAAAACAAAATACTGTATAATAAACAATTTGGATTCAAAAAAAAACATTTAACGGATCATGCAGTAATCGATTTAATAAATTATATATCCGATGGGTTCAATAATGATTGTTATACACTAGGAGTTTTTATTGATCTGTCAAAAGCATTTGACACAGTTGACCATGACATACTTATACAAAAACTAGAACTCTATGGAGTATTAAACAATAACCTACTCTGGTTTAAAAATTACCTGTCAAACAGGAAACAATACATAGTGTATAAAGAAAGTGAAACAGGAAACAAAGTTATAACTTGTGGTGTTCCGCAGGGATCCATCCAAGGACCACTATTATTCTTGTTGTACATTAACGATTTATATTTAGCTTCAAAGACTTTAAATCTTATTTTGTTTGCTGACGACTCTAATCTTTTTTACTCAAATAAAAATATAAAAGATCTTTTTAAAATATTTAATGAAGAACTAATAAAAGTTAATGATTGGATTATTTGTAATAAACTTTCATTAAATGTACTGAAAACTAAATTTTTGTTGTTTCATAAACCTAGTAAGAGTGATCACCTCCCTCTAAAATTACCCAATCTCTTTATGAATAATTCAGTTATTAAAAGAGAATCAAATGTAAACTTCCTGGGAATAATATTAGATGAAAATATATCATGGAAATCTCATATTAAATCTATTGAAAATAAAATTTCCAAAAATATTTCTGTTCTATATAGAGTTAAACCATTTCTTAATATCAAGTCTTTAAAAATTATATATTTTTCATTTATCCATAGTTATCTATCCTATTGCAATATTGCATGGGGAAGTAGCAACTATGGAAAGCTTAAAAAAATTTATAGTATACAAAAAATTGCATGCAAAATGATTTTTGGCGTTAAGAGAATTGCTCATGGAGAGCCTTTCTTAATGGAACTTAATGCACTCAATGTTTATAAACTTAATATTTATCAAGTTATGCTGTTCATGTTTAAATCTAAACATGGTTTGTCGCCTAATATATTTCACTCTTACTTTACTAAAATTTCTCATAAGTACCCCACAAATTTTTCAAATGATAATTTTGTAGTTCCAAGATTCTATTTCAAACTCAGTTCATTCCAAATTCAATATCGTGGAGCATTTCTATGGAATGAATTTTTTCAAAAAATTAATAAAAATTTCTTCAAAACATATCTTTTGAACAATTCAAAATAGTATGTAAACGTTTCTTATTAGGAAAAAATTTCGATCTAAAATGTTTATTTTAAAATTTGATTATAAAATAATAAAAAAAATATATAAACTGAATAGAGGTTCATCTACTTCTTTTTTTTGTGTGAAAAAGTCACAACTTATTTTTTTTTTGATCTTCTGACTTTTATTTTTCATTTAAATATTTTGTTATTGAAAACTTATGCTATTTTAATATCTTATTATAAGATTTATAATATCTTTGTAGAAATGTGTATTTATATATATTTATATATATGTGTGTATGTATGTGTATATATATATATATATATATATATATATATATATATATATATATATATATATATGTGTGTGTGTGTGTGTGTATGTATATTAGGGATATGACAATTTTGCAACCCTATATCCCCATACTAAATTTAGTGGAGATTTTGTGCAAAAATCAGAAAAATAACAAGCATTTTTACTATATGTCAAAAAAATTCACCCCCCAATTAAAAAATATTTGTAAATTTTTTTAAAAAAATGTAGTTTTGCAACACATCTTCCACTACTTTATAGAAACCAATAAACATGTATAATTAAAATTTGTCTACTGTGTATTTGACAATAAGTATTTAATATTTAGTTTTTCTATGCTATGGCATAATGGCATTAAGTCTTGCATCACTTTCACAGCACGTTCTGCACATATATTTGAACGTTGTGTTGGTATTGGTGTTGGCTCAGTGGACCAAAACCTTTTCAATGATTTCAATGCTTTAGGATGCTCATTGCATGCTTCTAATAGATTAACAAAGTCTGCAGGATTGAAGTAGTGACCCCCAAACCATATATCACCCCATGAACCACAGATGAAGTCACATGCTGCTTGAGCTGATTCTGATTCTTGGTATTCTGGTACTAAAATGTAAGCAAGTAGAATAAAAATGGCTCTCGAATTCCACCTTGCATTGCTTATAGCAGGAAGTGATTTGAAATTAACTTTTGGAAAGTTACCTGTGCTTTTAAACTTTCTATAACATGCTATTAAGTGATTCAGGAAATCCATGTCATCTCTCCAGCGAGTTCGCTTCACTTTCGTCAAAGGATTTCCAATATTACTAAACAATAGCTTCAAATTCTCGTAATCTTGCTGCAACCTTGTCACAAAAGAGTAATGGAGATATGGTGACATTGTCGATCCTTCAAAAAGATCATTCATGACATGTTTCAAAAGAGTATCTAGAATATGGTGTTGGCATCCAATAAAAACAGGCTTTTCTAGTCCAATGGTTTTAAAATGTTTCTGTAACCGTGTAACTACACCATTTCTTAATCCTGTATTTGTAGATGTTGTGTCAGATACAATCATTTTTATGGCTGGCCACAGCTCATACTCATCTAGTTTTTTAGATGATGATGAAGGACCTTCAGCTTCAATATCACTGCTGGAACACTGCTCTTCACTTTCTGAAGGTTCTCCTTCACTAGCTGATTCAACAAAATCTTGTCCTTGACTGATGGACATTTGTTTCTTTATCAACACTAATTTTCTTGGATGAATACCTTCAGCGTCTTTAATTGTGGTACAATATCCAGCTCTTCCATTTGTTGACTTTTGAAGACAATAAAATTCTTTATCTTCCTGACACAACCATTCACCTTTCTCATTGGTTATGTCAAACAATCGTGTAAAATTTTGAGTTCCGGGTTTTCGACTATTTTTGTCAAGTTTTTTCAATACATTTTCTATTTTTCTTTCTGCTGCCGATTTCCCTTGTTGAATAGGAATATTTAGCTTTCTCCATAGCAATTTAGTTTCTTCAGCCACAATTGCAATTCTCTCCTTTCTACTTTTCACATTTGATGACAAACTTTTAAATCGATCAATGATACGCTGTTCTGTTGGCATCTTATTCATTTCACTAATACTTTTAACAACAGTAGTACATTTTCTGGAAGTTTTAGCTTTTTCAAACCTTACTAAATTTGATTCCCAAACTTTCTTATTCTTGTTTGAAGCAACTCTATTTTTGGACATAATGTTCAAAACACAAGATAACAGTTTGACAAAGTTAAAGAAGACAATTCCGGTTATATACAAAAAACCAATTATAAAATGCTGAAGCACTTCCGCGCGGTCCAACAGGGTTCAAATCGAAAATTGCAGTTATTAAAAGTTTCAGTTTTCTCGTAAAGAAATCTGTAGAATTTATGATGTTTGTGATCACAGTCGTATATTGAGTAAGATTGGGTTCTCTATTATATTTCTAATTTATAACTCACTAAAAAGATAGGAAAAATTATTTTCAGCTTGAGGGGTGATCTTTTTTGACAATTTACATAAAAAAAATATATTTTATGTTTATAAATATAATTTCTCCACTCATGGTTACATGGGGAATAAAAAATTCTTCAGTTTTTTTTTTAGTCATACCCCTAATGTATATATATATATATGTATGTGTGTGTATGTGTGTGTATATATATATATATATATATATATATATATATATATATATATATATATATATATATATATATATATATATATATATATATATATATATATATATATATATATGTATACTTTTATGTTTAAAGTTTTTAAATTGTAATATTAACTGACGGCTTCTATGTTAACGGGGCTCGTTGATAAGACAGTATGTCTTCTTCTTGCTCCGGCCATTTATTATATATGTAAACGATTTTTCTCATTGTAAATAGTATTATACGGCAAAATAAAATTATAAAAAAAAAAATATATATATATATAATTTACTATGCAACAAATTGAAAAAATATTTTCTTTTTTTATTATTCTAATAATTAGGTATTATTTCAAAAGATTGGTGACATGCTAAAATTTTAGGTTACATGCTCAAATGTTGTGTTAAAAAAATAAGAAACTATAATGCAAACTTTTTTGAAAAATATTAAAACCTGCTTTATTTAAAAAAGCTCAAAAATAAAAATGAAAAGGAATAACCAAATATTACTAAAATTGAAGTTTATATCATATAAATAATGAAAGTAAAATATTAATTGGCTTTCACTGTAAAGAGAAAACTTGTTCAAATAGAGTTTCATCTTCTTTTAAGATTTGGTACTGACGCCCAGAAGATGTTGAAGGTGTTTTAACAAGAGAAATGACATTCATTCTTGGCACCCAGCAATTTTTATCTCGCTTTGGCCAGAAATACAACCAGATTGGATAATGTGGATGCATAAACTTCTCTTTACCAACTTCAGAAACCATACCAAGTCAGTAAAAATTGTCGTACTTGCAAAATAGATATTGTGACATCATAACATTGTCGATTTTAATAATTTCATATTTTTGTTTTTTGAAGATGAGACAAAGATGAGTTTTTATATGATTAATGGTTTTATGCATAACTTCATTGATAAATCCAACATCATGGTTCAAATCATCTGAAATTTCACAAAAAGAAGATATTTCCAATTTCACTTTCTTGTTTTAGATGAAAACTGGATGATCGGAACATTGTCTCTTGCTCCAATGGTAACTCTGTATCTCGTCTTGTACTATAAAAACCCAATTCTCTGCAAAATCTTACAGTACATTAGCCTCATCAATACTAATTGTTTCTTTGAGATGCTTTAGATGGCTAGATTGTGATTTTGCTATAAATGAATGAGAAGTAATATTATCAAGTTTTTCACACAGGAGCTTTATGAATTTATTTAATGAAAGTTTTATTGACAATAGTTCAGTTCTATCTGTTGTTGTCCACTGTTTGAAACCCACTGACTGTTCATTTTCATCACTGTCATATTGCTTGGATCATCATTTTGTGTGAGATACTGTTGGAAATAATTTTAGGCAGCTTGTTTGCTAGGACAACTATTGTATTGGTGAATCATGCAAATTTCAGATTTTCTGCTGTAGACAATCTTTTCAATGATTTTATGGTAAGATGTTTTAAGGCTTATAGCACTCAAAATTAATTTAACATTTTGGTGTATTGAATACACTCAAACAGAATGAGTACTTTTTTTACCAGCAAGGATGCACCATTTAGGCCGAAGACTGAAAAATTTAGAAAATCCAATTTTATGGCCTGGGTACTTTGTCTTATATGCAACATAGAGCTCCTTTAAGTTACAAAAATCAGTTTTTTTGTCATGCATTTTTTTTCCCCAACACTTACACAGTCTTTTTTACCTAGCATTTGCCTTGAATACTCATCGTCACAGTAAAAAAGCATTTCAAGTTCTATAACATCTTTACTGATTCGATGCCGTTTAACCACATCAGGGTATGCTATGATGCCTTTTTGGTCGCGTAAAGACTTTGCATTTTGTGTTTGAAAAATGGAAACTATTTTGCTGCTTCTCTGATAGACCAAAATTTTGGGGTTAATGTCAAACTTTGTAGTTGCTGCTTTTGTTAGAAACCTAAAGTTTATATTTCATGCATTCTACATCGCCAGCATTGGTTTGAATTTCCTTTAGAAATTCATTTTTTGGTGCAACAAGATCGGATTCGGTTACATCCAGAGCAGTTACAAGCTTCTTAATAACTGCTTCTTCAACTTGCTTTATCTTTCTCTTTCCAAGTGAAGGCTTGTTAGAGGTTTTGGGTAAATGAACTTTTAGAGGAGACTTCAAGTTCGCATAAAGTACTGTTGAGCAATGATCTTGTTGATTCCATAACAATTTTTTTTCCATACTATCTTTAGTTATTTTTCTAATTTTTATATAATCATTTTACCTTGATTTCCAAATATCCGTTGACATTGCAATGTCACTGCAGAGAGGTAGCTCTTACATCAGGACTTTGTCAACTGTTACCTTCAAATTCTCATACAACATGGGCAGCTTGAATCTGCTGAATGTAGTAGCTGTCTTGACAGTGAGCCTGGGGTCAGCATGCTTAAAGAGATCCTTGGTGCCAGGTGTGCTTACAAAATTAAAGGCAGGTTGTTTTAGACAAGGAATTTCATAATTTCTAGATCCCATCTCAGTTGTTTGCTGTCATTGGTTTTATACTTCGCAAATTTACTGAAAAAGCATATAAAAAGAAACATAATAATAATTATTTACATCCACTCAATTATCAAAATTAAATTTTTACGTGGCACAAAAATATCTAAAGGATCAATTTAATTTACCGAAGATTCTGTTGAGTTTTAAGTTGGGATGAATAATCTGAAATGGTCAGATTTTATTTTTTCTTTGAGATGCCTAGGACTTCTGAAGAGTTTCCAAACTAGTCTTCATCATCAATATCTGATCCTGCAAGGGCTTCAGCTGCACTTCTCTTTAATGAAGCTTTTGACTCCACCACTTCTCTGAAAATTTGGGGTTGTGTGAGCTTCAGATGCTTCAACTTTCCAGACGTATTCGAATTTTTGATGAAAAATGTTTTGAAACACTTCTTACACTTTCCAACAGCAGCTCCATCAGATCCTTCAATTTGTTTAAAGTGTTCCCGCAAGACTCCACGGTTACGAGGCATGATCACCAACTTATAATTTTAATAAAAATTCAGATAAACTTTAACAATGTTCGTATTTTGCATTGGTTGCTAGTAGACCAGAAATTAATGACTCAATCAGCTAAAAAAACTCTAGTACAAGGTTAACTTTTTGAAGCAATCTTAGAAATTGTAGTTATGCTACAATTATGTTTCCGAAAATTTGATGAAATTTATAATATTTTTCTTAGACGAGTTAAAAAGAAGACTTCCCCTTCTGCTGATGTAAGGAGTGTTTATTTAACCAGACGAGTTTTGTATTTAAAAAGAGTTCAAAGTAAGATAACAATTTTACAGTTAATAAAATCTTTAATACTGATAATTCAGAAAGTTTATTCTGTTTCTGCAGTGTTTTGTTTTCGTTGCAGTGAATAAATAAACTTGTGTAGTGCTGTTTCATGTTTTACATACTTGTTGGAGATTTTTGTATTTTTTTTCTTAATTAAAGTTATTTAAATTTACGTCTGTATTCAACCGTATCAAACAATATCATAACAAAACCGTATCAAATCCCAAGGAGTTAATTAAGTAATGACAAATATTTAAAAAGGTCAGCTAGAGACGGTTAAAGCAGAACTTTTGGTGGAAATTGAAGATTTCAGAAAATTAATTAAAGCGCAACAAAAAAAATTCAAGATTTAGAAATAAATAATTTAAAGCTAAAAATTGGAGATCAACAAACTATATTTAAGGGTGTTTTAGAAATACATAACTGGGCATCAGTCGTGTCAAGAAATAAAACACCAATACAACAACTAATAGTTATACATGCTACAATGAATGAACAGAAAGAGAGGGAACGGATGTTTAAAAATGTTGTTATATTCGGATTGCCGGAGTTTCAAAAATCAAACTTAAATGAAAAATCTACAGAAGACAAAGATAAAGTAAATCAAATTTTAAAAGATATCGGTTCTACAGTTAAGCCAGTTTTTATTAAAAGATTGAAGTCAAGAAATTCATTAAAACCAGAACCAATACTTATTGGTCTACAAGATGCATCGGAGCTGTCAACGCAAGTAAGCACCGGCGTTACCGCACCGTCGGTAAAAATGCGTAAAAATATGTAAATTTGCGAAAAATACTTGAAAATGCATAATTACCGCGGTAATTTTATTGCAGTAATACGCAAATTTACCGCATTTATTACTTTTTACCGCATTTATCACTTACCGTTTTTACCGCTTTTTACCAGTTCTTATCACAATTTACCGCTTTTTATTAACCATGAGCGAGACTAGGTTTTTTTAAACCGAGACGAGACCGAGACGAGAAGTTAGTACTTCTTGTGAGAATGAGACGAGACGAGAAATTTAACACTTTTTGAAAACAAATTTATTAAAATCCAAGTAAAAAAAAAAAATGTAAACATGCTTTTGACCAATAGACACAAGTGACATTTGTCAAATGTAAACAACTTTTTCAAATATTAATTCAGAATTTTTTTGCCAAACTTTTCCAACAAGACAATGTTTTCTCTGATTAAGATGATTTGTTCTACTTTTTCTGGGTGTAAGTTGTGTCTGGATGATCGGACGACATTTCTACCTGAGCTAAAAACTCTCTCTGATTTAGTTGAACTTGCTGGAATAGCTAAAATTTGTCTAGCTAATGAAGAGAGTTCTGGCAATGTATTTGAATGCAATTTCAACCAATCAAGAATCAGAAAGTCTTTTTTGGCATCAGGGAGATATTCATACTGGCACATTTTGCTCAAAATAGGATTCAGTTCAGATGTTGGCTCTTGTGTTTCAAGTCTGACGTTTAACTTGCGCTTCAGTTTTGAATTAGGGGACAAATCTGCTGAAAGAACTCTGGCAAATGGTTGGCACTCAACATTATCCTTAACCTGTGAGGCTAACCATTCTTTTGTTGTTTGAATTTTTTTGAAGAGCTTCAAGTGAAGTCCCTTTAAAGCAGGATTTAAGTAGTTAGCTGCAGCACTCAATAAGTTTCCAGTGTGACAAAGAGGAAATCTTTTCTCAATGCAGCTTTTCAAGTTTTTTGCATACAAGACACCGTAGCCATTTTTTCCATCCGTCTCAATAAATTGATCAATTTTGTCATGGATTAAATAAAGAGAATCGGCGACAGTGTTAATTGTTGGAATAGACTCAGCCGACCACGTTTCTGTGCTTCTTTAAGTGGTGCCAGAATTTCTACTGCTCCCTCGATTGATTTCCACTGTGATGCACTGATGGTCTTTGAAGAAAAAATATCTTAATTTGCACATAAGCTGATAATTGCACTCTTTAGATGTAGGACAGAAGTCATGCAATCCAGTCACTATTCCATCTTGTGTCAACAGATTGGCGTAACTCTCTAAAATTGATTCCTTGAGCGTCTGATTCTGATTCAAGCAACTCAGCTGCAACTGTTGACTGGTGAGTTGAAGAAGCCAAATCTTTGCATGTTTGCAACGCATCATCCATTCCAGCAGTCATTCCAAATGAGTCTCGAACTGCACATTGCAAAATATGATTGTTGCACAAGTATTGGTCAAGGCGCTTTGACAATTTGACTGCAAGTTTCATGTTTCTTGCCTGGTCGTTCACGCAGTACATTGGCAAATCAGCAGGCAAATTGAGTTCTTCTAAGAAAGAATCCATCTTTCCTTAAATTAAGATACCTGTGTGTCTGTCTGGGAACTGTTGGACATAGGGTGTCCAGTGATGTAGTCTCCAATTTTCGTCAATAGCATGAAAAGTCTAAGAGATGTAGCTGTCCTGAGCTCTTGAAGTTCAAAGGTCAAAAGTAAATGCAGCACTTTTTAGATTTAGCGTAATCTCCATTATTATGCTCTTCATTCCAGCTTGAACTTCTCTTGACCGAATTGAAAGCTTTCTTGAATATGTTGTTCTGTGATGAAGGCTCAGTTTAGGGTTTGCAATGTCAAACAATTTCTTGAAAACTCTTCCTTCGACTGCTGAAAAGGATGCCAGATCAGTGCAAAAGTAATCCAGCATTGCAGAGTCAAACTATTTTTGAATAGAATTGTCTTTGTCATATTTGGACTTTGTTTCAAGCATTTCGACCATGGTTCGTTGTTTCTTCTTAGGAGGAGGAAGAAGAGAGTTGTCAGTTTTTTCAGAATACTCAACGTAATCTTGGCTGTGTTTTTTTTCGAGGTGACGATGAAGTCTGCTTGTGTTTCCATCTTTTGTTTTCAAAGACTTTTTGCACGCCTTGCATTCAGCACCGTCACTTGTTTTTTGAAAATATCTCCAGATTTTGTTTTTTCTTGGTGACATTTTTGATCGTTGAAATGAGGCAAGAATATTTCTTTTCAATATGAACAATATGTGTCAAGTTGAATTCTACTGGTAAACTAATAAAATTAAGTCGAAAGTGCACCATTTTATACAAAAAGTTTTTGCATTTAAAATCTAATTAAAAATATTTAAAATCTAATTAAAATTTTTTAATTAGATTTTAAAAAAAATCTAATTAAAAATCTAATTAGAAATCTAATTAAAACCACGGAGTCAAAATATTAATTAATTAAAAAAACAAATTATTAAGCATTTTGTAAATTATTATAATTTTTAATTTGGAAAATAATATAATATTTAAGTCTCGTTCTTATCGCGAGAATTTTATATTTCTCGTTTCTCACGAGAAGTCCCATTTCTCACGAGAAACGAGAACGAGACGAGATCTCGCTCATGGTTACTTTTTATCACAATTTACCGCTTTTTTTGCTGGTTACCATAAAACTAAACAAGGATTTTTAAATTGCTTTTTGTATTTCTATTAGTAAATTTTACGTTTACAGTTTAAAAAAACAAGTTATTAATAAAAAATTAATCATTAGATATTTCATTATCTGTCTCTAATAAAATATTTGCAAGCTCAGATGCTCTGTACTTTTTTTTCTTATTCCTCTTCCAATTCGACTTCATTATATTACTTAATTTTGCTTTTTTGCTTCTAGTTTGTTTTTGTTGGAGTGTCATTAGAGTATCTAACTGTAGCTGTTGTTGCTCTTTAGGTTCAGGACCAGTTTGAGTATCTGATAGAGTTGGAGAAGTGTTTTCAGGTGCACCTCTTTTTTTAGTTTCAGTTTGACTATGAGAATTTCCCTGTTGGTGAGTCTTCTTAGTTGGAGGTGTGACGTGTGGTAATTCATATGGCTCTTATTCGCAAGTTTTTTCCCAATCGCTAAGGTTAGAAGGAACCCTTGCGAAATTTTGACTCACAAAAACTAACTTGCTAGTGTTTTCTGGTTTTACATTATGCCAAAAATCAGTAACCGCCCTACCTCCTACTGAACACATTCGTTTCAGTAGTAGATAGTTCATAAAAAATAATTACATGAACCACAAAAATTTTTTTTGATGGCGGCGGATATATGGAACGGCTATATGAAAATTAAGAAACTGATGATAATCAAGTTTTATATCTTAAGCTCAAATATTGATAAGTTTCAAACAAAAATATATTTTTTGTTTTGCATAAGATTTTTTTCATAAAAATAACGGAATATTACATATTTACATAAATTTCAAATATAAATATTTTTTTATTTAACAAAACATATTTTTACAATAACTTGTTGAATATTAACTTTCTTTTTTTTTTTTTTTTAGAATAAATATAATAAAATAAAAAACAAATTCTTAGTAAAACTAAGTACGAGTTTTAATTTTAGTTTGTTTAATATAAGTGAAGAAAAAGTATTTGTTTGCTTGTGCAGAAATCTCAAATTTATAATAATTAGCATTTGCTATATAATTTATGTACCTTTAAGTTCTTAACTACCCAATGCTTGTGCTAGAAGGTTAGTAACACAACTGCATGTTGTGTTAATGAAAATATAAAATTTGTCAAAATTGTAGGTAGACACCATTGCCGCTTACCATGCAGTTATGTTATCAACCTTCTTACACACTGCATCGAGTAACTAAAAACTAAGATACTAAAACTAAAGTTAACAGATACTAAAAACTTAAGATACATAAATTATAGATAAAAACTAATTTAATCGTAAATTGCACTTAAAAAGTATACCGAATATTTTGAACTTTAATATTTAAATTAATAATTTCTTTAATTGTCTAATTTTTTTTTAAATCATGTCATTTTTTTAAACTTTTTAAAAATTTATTTCATTGTCTTGTTTTTCATTCAAAACTCTGTTTGATTATTTTCTTTTATACTACTTTAGAGTCTTATAGATGTACATGAAGATGTACATCGTACACCGCTAAAAGCTTTGATCGCCGCCATTTTTTTTCTTTCAAAAAAACAATAGAATTCGCTATCCAGTTATATTTTGAGATCAGTTGTTTAAAATATACTAAATTATAGTAAGAGTAAAACACTTACTTTAAGAGAGCTTTAACTCCACTGGTTCTACCTTGAGAAAGCTTAATCACTTTTTTGCACTTATTGTACTCAGCAAATCCTGATTTTCTGCCAGAGCCAAAGATGTTATCCTATTCTCTGTCAAGCTTGGTAAAATAATTCCAAAGAGACATAGTTTTTTCAAGATGGTTTGATTTGGTAGTGGTTTTGATATACTAATCAGATCACTGAAGTAAGAACTTTGAGACTTTGTTAGTCTTTGTTAGTCTTTCTTGACTTTAGTCAAGCTTATATTGGAGGCTAGTTTAAGGGGGAACACTCCTCAAAAATTTATTTTCTAAAATATAGCATTACAAAAGTTGTTATATGTTTCAAATAGGAGGACATAAAATGTTAGGAAGATTTATCACAAATAATGGCACCCCGTTGCCATGGCAACCTGGTAACTAGGGAAAAAAGTGAAATTAGTTCCCTCGCCCTGGCAAAGATTGGAGTTGATTAGAATAATATTTTTAGCTGATTTTTTCAAAACTTATAGAATATTGACAGATCTATGCAATAAGCAGACAGTTTTTTCTAACAACCTTTCTACCAGGTGTTATCCATGTTTGATTGTAGAAATAATTTTTAGCACAAAAATCACATACGTTTTTCAATATTTCTTCTGTTTAAAAAATGTTTTGAAAAAGTTGTCTGTTCATTGTATACATCTTTATTAAAGGAAGCCTTCCTGAAAATTTCATACAAATCGGTCAAGCGGTTTTCAAGATATCTTTGCCGGGAGATTAAAAACCAGCGTTCTGAGAAAAATGCAAATAAAGATAAAATTGGAAAAAAAAATGTTATAAAAACAATAGTAACTCAAAAAATACCATATATAAAAGTATGTTAACTATAGTTTTTAATCATGAAAACCAGCCTCATACATATTTCCTTCTTTCTGATCAAATTTATCAGATTTTTTATGTTTGCGTCCTCTCAAAATTTTCCTACGCTTCTTGATGGTATCTTTGTTTTTATACTCTGACATCCTGATTCTTCTCCGGTTCAAGTAATTGCAACTAGAAATGGTATGCTGTCCTGGTATCATAAGTAGTTTTTCAAATATTAAAATACTAGACTTTAATCCTATATTAAAGGCTCCAATAGCATCATAGAGTCCAAACTTTAGCTGTGTAAGCGAAACATACTTTGACTTAGGTATTCTGGACCATATCATTGCATTAAAGTTTTCGTTCTGATTCTGCGTTTTCCCATGAAGTAAACGGTTTAAATAAGAATCTGATGTTAATTCAACATAAATGGGCTTCAATTTAAGAATAATATCAATAGGAAGACCTATTCCTGGTTTATACTCATTTGTACCATTAGCTTTATCTCGATTGTATTTACACCAACTTTCTTTACCGACCGGACAATGCGGATAATGATAATTATTTTTCGATGAAGATGCAACATGAAATAAACTTGCTAAGGCTGAGGATCTCATACCTTCAAGGTTGCCACATATTTGTCTAATAGAAATACCAAAATAATTTTGTAATCTATCAATTGTAGCATTTGTTAAACGGCCTTTACCATTTAAGCCCTTGACTTGTTTTTTTAATTGCCGACAGCGAGATCCAATACGCTTTTGAAAATGTCCAACGCAATCTAATTTAATTACTTCAACATCCTTGTATGTACTTTTAACAGTAGTGTAGCTCTTGCTATCCCCATCACCCAAATATTCTGTGTACCGTAATTTAAATTTCTCAAGAGAGCGATTAAATATATTTACAGCACCAACAGTTTCCATTCCACTAGCAGATCCATCATAGTTTTTGTTACAAACATGTGTTAATTCTGCTTGGTTTTGGTGCTTTGAATTGAGGATATTTCGATTTTCATCGCATATTTTACATTTCCTAGATAAGGCTTCGACATCTAAAACCTTCCCATTTTTTATGGACAATGCTACCGTAACCCCATTGTGGGAACTATATCCCCTTTTTTGCCATGTTCCATCGACAGAAACTTCAATATCAACTACCTCATCAGGAGATTTGCCTTCCCTGAGTTCTTGTACAGCTTCATGCATAGTTTCATTAGATACTGTTTGCGCTGCGGTTACTAATTTATGTACAATAACATTGTAGATTTTATTACATATTCCTCTTGGCATATTCATAAGAGTGGCAAACCGATGTAGACCAGTTTGGCCCTGACCCAGTGTTCTCATAGCATATACCACTCTTTTATTAACATCATATCCTTCTACATTTCTTGATGTGTAAAAGTCTAATTTAAATCCACAAATACAACCTATAGATAATTTTGATGCAAATCCTTTGCAAGACTTTTTATTCTCGATTAAAGACAACAGAGGTTGCAAACATTCTGGACATCCAAGTTTATCAAATACGGAGGCAAGAATTTCCATATCAACAAATCTGTAGCCACTGACACATTTTGAGTGTTTACTCGGTACTATTATTGGTTTTACTTTTCTTTTTGATACACTTGCAAATACACTTTCACTATCAACATTATCAACAGAGTCTGTCATATTTACACCATTACTATTAACACTATTTACATCAATATTTACACATTTTTCTTGTTTTCTTAAACCATAAAATGTACATTTATGTTTCTTAAGACGTTTCGTTGAAAATTTAACTCTACCACAACTATATTTCGACTTAAAGCTGTCCATTTTTCTTCACTCGTGTGTAAATTAGCAGCTTAAAAGACAACTTACAATGAACAACACAAAAAACACTTTTCTAAATATGTGGTTTTGAATCATGGCTTTAGATAGTAGAAAGTATTTATGATGAAACTGCAAAAAAAAACGGCATAAAGAGGGGACTATATGCATTTTATTGATAATTTTCTTGTAACTAGGGGCGTTGCTAGGTGAGAATTGCAAACAGGTAGTCATACAAAAATGTCATTTATTTTACAAATAAAAGTTAATTTTGAATAATTTTTTCACCATTTAATTTTATAACAAATTTAGTTTTAGAATAGCTAAAAAAAAACAAAAAAAAAAAAAACGTTTTTTTTGAGGAGTGTTCCCCCTTAATTTTAGGAGGTAATTAACTATTTAACAACTATCTGACTTGATAAAAACAAAGTAATTTTTTACGCTATTTTACCATAATAATTACCGCTTTTACTAACTTTACTAACTTTTATCACAAATTACCGGAATTACCGACTTTTATGTAGTTTTACCGTTTTTATGCAGTTTTACCGTTTTTACCGATTTTACGCATTTTTATGCAATTTTACCGTCTTCTGTAATAAGAAAGCGTAAAAATATGTAATACACATTTTTACCGCATAAAGTAAAAATGAGTATTACGCGTTTTACCGCATTTTACCGAAATTTTTTTACCGCCGGTGCGGTAACGCCGATACTTATACATAAGTGACAAATTACACATATTTATGAAACTTTTATTGATATTTGATAAGGCTGTCAAAGTGTGCAATTCACACTCGCTAGTGCTTCTACCAGCTACAGCATAAACTAGAAAGTAAAATAAAATAATAATTATAATTTCAATACTAGTATTTAAAAAAATAACCAGAAAAGTCTTGATATTTCTTGTTTTAGTTTTCACTCTATAAAGTTGTTCTTGATTGATTCAAGACATTTCACGACAAGACAGATTCAGTCTTGCGCATATTAATCTTGCTTTGTCTCGTCTTGTCTTGCTAAAAAGTGAATAACAAGACTTTTTGTTTCAAGACACAGATCCTTATTATAAATCAAAAATTAAAAAAATAAAAATTTATTTACTAAGGGCAAAGTAGTTTAATTTAACATTGTAAGTCAAAAATTGATAAAACATGAATTTTTTGTGACTTTTTGCCGTGCTATGGTGAAAAATAAACGAAAACCTTATTTTTGACCTATTAAAATTTAAAAGATTTTTTAAAGGTTAACAAATTTTAAACCCTGATTAAAACTAAAATTTTTTATTCTTATCAGTGATATATACACTACCGTCCATAATTTTTCATAATTTTCGATAAAAGATATCAAAGTTTTACTTACTATTAGGAGATAAACTAAAAACGAAAACTACCTGAATTATATATTATCTTCCTATTTCTTAAGTTTACATAAGAATTAATATAAAGTCCTATTAGGCTAGTTTGTATTTTACTTACCTATAAATCACCGTTAGCGACAATAACCAACAAACATATACTTGGCATTCTATTTTATGACTTTCTAATTTTTCATCACTCGCAGTTTTTTCTACATCTTTTGCATCATTAAGTATTAATTTTTGACATTATTTTAAACTCTCACATTAAAATAGGAGATCTGATGACAAGCGAGTCATTTCAATATTTTATCGTTCTCAAATTCATTCAAAAAACTTATACAATGTTCTTAAGAATATATTTTGGATTTAAGCTTTAAATCATTTTCTTCTAAAAAAAATAAATGGCTTCCCATCAATCCAAATTTCCAAAGGTATAACATGACTTTTTAAAGTGTCCAAGTGAACTACTTTTGTCATTATTCCCTCTATCATTACAATGTCACCTGTGGCATTCCAACCAAAACTGCTCCACCTCTTAACACGACATCCTCCATGTTTCATAGCCAATAATACTAACTGTTTTATCATACATTCAACAACTTCTTTTTAAGACAAACAATCTTTTCTTGAAACCAAAGATTTAAAACTTCGTCCCGTCGAACAGAGGGGGGGGGGGGGCAGATTTGCTTCAAAACTGGGCATTTAAAGAAAATGAAAAGTTGTGTTATTTTTTGTTTAAAAAATAACTTGATTGCGCGAGTTATTAGTACTACTTTGTTCTAATAGAGTTAAAGCTTAAGTTTGTTAAAAGTTCCAAAATATTTTTAGGGGTTTCTCAATTTTAGGTTTGCCGCTTTCTTTTGGTAATGAAAAAATAAATTTAAAGTGCTTAATATACATTAATAGGTCTCTAAAAAAAGTGCATTTAAAATATATTTTTATTCAATTTTTTCAAACAATGCGCTTTTTATTTATGTCCTCACTTAGATACAGTTTCAAATTTTTTTTTTTATGAAATCTTAATGATTTCAGATTTGTAAAACATTTTTTGTTGTAGCACTTATTGAGCCCTTTTGTGTGTGTTAGTGGAAATGTGTCAATTTCATTAGTAGAAATCATGTAACGAAACCAGGTCATGAACGCGTGAACTAATGTAGTTCTTTTTTTTTTTACAAATTAATATAAACGAATTAAACTAATCGAGTTTTCGAGTAACTTTTTTTGATTGAATTTTTACATTAAATTCGAATTATTGTAATTTATTATAGTGAATCGATTAGAATACGTTTTAATACTATTTATTCATGCAAGATTTTGATTTTCTTCTTATTTCTATTATCACTTAACGGTTTTTTTAAAAAACTTTACTCGAAATTACTCGAAAATACATTAAAAACGTCTGACAATTGTAAATAGATGTTTTAAAATCTAGGTAATATTTTTTCCTAAATCTAACAAGTGCCCTTTTTTATTTAATTATTTAAGTTAAATTTCCAAAACAAAAAAAAAAATTACTTTTGTCCAGTTTTAAAGTTTTGGGACATGAATTATGACCGTATAAAGTTTAAACCCCCCTCATTTTTGAGGGGTTACAAATTGTATATGGTCACAACTCTTGAACGCTGAGAGAGTCTAGTTGAGAATAATACAAAAAAATTTTTATCAACTTGTTGCCCTCACATTTTGGGGTAAGAGAGGGATGAAATTTTGTGGTTTATTTGTTCCCAGCCTCCAAATCCTTATTTTTTCTATAGTTTCCTCCTCTTTCATAAAATGTTCCACAACTTTTCACAATAACATTAAAGTTGCTATTTAAAAAAGGTTTTAACAAGATTTAAATGATTAAAACTAATCTTTATGGGTCTTCAGTTTTTAAAGCAAAATTTACGATTGGATATCATTTATAATAAAAAGCCTTAGCACCTACTGCGCTCAGCTGAGCTCAGAAAAGTCACAGTAGGGTTTTACTCACCTCTGACCCACTGTGCACTGTGCGTCGGTTGAATGTTTACAACCATTGATGGTCCAGTTTTTATGTAGTTTTTGAGCCCACTTTAGCAACTTTATTATTTTTATCAAAGCATTTTAATCAAACTACTTATATGATTTTCAAATTATCTAATAATGAAAAAAACATGAAATATCTAATATATATTTACCCAATATAAAAATGAATACCCATAACGCCAACGTATTAATCATGTGGAAGTTATTTTATTTAAAAGCGCGTTAAAACTTAAAAAATAATTTATTGAGTTACAATTATTGCGCGGTGCAATGGTTAATCAAATCCTTTGGAGTCCTTTTTTGTTTGTTTTTTTAAATATTTTTAATTAATCAACTAATTGCTGCTAATATATTATTAATAATAATTTTTTTTTTTTGTTATTCACTACATGATTTAAAATACAAATGTTTAAGATACTAATATAAAAATGAATTACATTTGAAAAAAATAAGGATAAATATAAAGAACGCGGGCACTCAAACAAGACCTCAAGGTCTTGTCACAGAGAATCGCTGTTGAAACTTAGATATTTCTTTTCGTTATACTTTTAAGTTACTTGCTTAAAGGTGCTTGCAACGAAAATACATAGCATTCTAAACGACTGTCTTGTGCGACTTTTGTCTGTGATTTTCAGATGAATTTCACTTTCTCAAAATCAAAATATATGATCAAGTAATTTTCATTCAATGATTATTATTTGATATTTTAATTGAGTTTTTCTACTTCTTTTTTTATATCTACGACTAATTTCTCCATGAATTGCGTGTTTGTTTTTTTCTTTTCTTTTAAGTATATGTACAAGGTCAATAAAAGTATAATAATTAGGATGTTACTTTCTTCGCTTTATGATATTGATCTTTAATGTATTAATAAATATTGATCTTTTTTTAACAAATACTTGTAATGTAATTTCATGTTCTTTCTTCGTCTGTGATAATATTAACTCTTCTGTGTTACATCTGCACAATGTTACTCCCCTGGTATAAAGGCTTATGAATATGCACATACACATACAAACGCACACACATATACACATACACACATATACACGTACACATATGCGCTTCCCCACGCAATATTAGCATAATTAACAAGACAATGTATAAAAGAGTAATAAAGTTGAATTAGAAGATATTTATTCAAAACGCTTCTTACTTTATAAAAGACTCCAATACTTTACTACACAAGTTTCTGATATGATTTTTCTAATATAGATTTTCATCTATAATAATACCTAAAAAGTTTGTATTATCACTTGGGAGTAAACGTTTTTTAAATGCTGGAAAGAAGTGAGTCCATCTAGTCTTTTCAATATTGAGCAATAGTTTGTTTGATTTAAACTTATTAGAGATTTTTGTAAGCTCAATATCATTAAAAAGTTTATTGATATTATTACATGATAAGAAAAGGTTAGTATCATCAGCAACCATGACTGTTGTTAATTTTGAGGCTTTATAGAGATCATTTGCATAAATTAGAAATAATAGGGGTCCTTGTATAGATCCTTGTGGAACTCCACATATTATATTAAGAAAGTAAGGTAAAGGAGATCCTTTGACGTGGACATGTTGTTTACAATTTTTTAGGTAACTTTTAAGTAACATTAAAACTTTTCCAGTATATTTTACCATAATATAATAAAAGACACGACGGTTAATACATAGTTAGTTAATAACTTATCCGCGCGTAACATGTCTTGCTTTTAAAGAAAGGCGTTATCGTTATGCTCTAAATATAGTTTATAAAGGAATTCTTTAATGAAATTTTTTAACTTAGAATTTTTTATTTTTAACATTTGCTTTCAATCATTTAAATTTTTAATTTTAATTCTTTTTCACTTATAAACTTATGTGTATATATATATATATATAAAATCTGCACTTACATCTCTTATATCTATTGTTATCAATTTTGTAATCTTAAAACTGTAAAAATTAAAAACAGTTTTTATTATTTTATACTTCATTATGTTGTTTTTTTTTGCTGAATTTATTTACCCACTCTCCAGAGTAAAACTTGAGACTACTAAACGTACTCAAAAGTATCAATAAAAATACCTTTTCAACATATTTCAACAAATGCTCATCCCGCCTTACTTCGAGCACTTCATTTGTTCTTTATCAAAGTGTTAGCAAAAGGTCATAAACAACAATATATATACATGTATATATATATATATATATATATATATATATATATATATATATATATATATATATATATATACATGTATATATATATATATATATATATATATATATATATATATATATATATATATATATATATATATATATATATAATTTTTTAGATTTTTAGATAAAAAATGTTGAGCACATTAGGTTTTTCCAAGATGCTACGCACGTTCCACAAAACCAAAAGCAACTCTTTTTTAGGTATGTTGGTTGACTTTTTTTTTAATAGTTATTAAGGTGCTCCAAGGTGACCTAACAGTCTAATCACAAAACACCGTGAAATGAGTATTTAACAGCTACATCCTCACCAATGATGCTTACCTACCTTGAGCCGGAATCGAACCTCGAACCTGTTATTAGTTCTGAGTTAGAACTCTAACCACTGCATTAAGACTGCTTAGATTTGAATCTGCAACTACGTTGTTACGTTTCTAGTGACATCCATCACACTAAACTAACTTTTTTTCTTTTGGAGTTGTTTTGGCGGTTATTCCGACCATACCCACAGACGCAACCTAGTGTGATTTATACAAAGTTATCATTTCTCATCTCCGGTGATGACATAGTCACGACATAGTCAGTTGAGTGTGCGGTGCAAAGATAAAAACTTCATGAAGATATTTCTTCTTAACCAAACTGACATGCTTTCAGTTCACTTGAAATACTAAACTACGACCTATCCAATGGGGCTATGGTAACTAAGTGGTCCATCTGAAACTCATACAGCAGGCAGTGTCGTACATGGTCTTTAATTTTGACCTTTCTTTACAAACTTTGATTAGTTTGATACACCGCTCTTTATACACTTAAATCATGGAAACGTTTCAGGAGTTTTTTTTTTTTTAAACTGCATAGAGGTTGTCCATAAATTATGCAACGCTAAATTTCACTAATAAACAAAACAAAAAAGATTAATAGTTCTCCCTCACTCCTTCTTTAGTTATATAAAAAAATCAAAATAGCATATTTAGTTTAATAAAAACCGCCGCCTATAAGAACCTAAGATTTCATAGTTATATTTTTTAAATAAATTTAAGGTGAGCTTCCGCTCACACATTTTATCACGGGAATGGGAAAGAGAAGGGAAAAATAATCACGTGGGCATGCATATTATAAGTTTCAATTTGTCTAAAGTAAAACTACGCATGCTCAGGTGATTATTTTTCCCTTTCCTATCCTGTTCTCAAAGAAAAACGAATAAGTGGAAACTCACCTTTAGCTTTGCATAACTTATGGACAATCCCATATTTATTTTTAGCCAACCAAATATAATCGAAAGGTGACACCCCGCTCTTGACGTATCTATGTCTCTATGTCAACTATGACAAGTAAAAACACAATCAAAGCATTTATCACAACTAGGTATGAAAACGAAATAGATATGAACTAGCTTAACTTTCGTAAATTTTTAAATTTACGAAAAAATGTCCTTTCTTTTTTATTAGTAAAACTCGTTTTTACTAATGAAAAAGAAAGGGCAAGATAAAATTGAAATGAGTTCTGTTTAAAAAAGCTATCTTTCTGATGTTTTAAAACAAATGTGCACTTTTTTTTTCATTTTAATTCAGTCCTGACTAGTTGTTGTGAGATAATTTAAATTGAATATTCATTTGATGTTTGGAAATTATTTAACTTATCTGTTAAAATTTTTCTTCCATGATTTTTTATACATTTAGACTTATTGCATGAGAAAAAAAAATCTCAAAACTTTTTTTTTCGTTATTTTTTTAATTTGTATTTCTACTTACACATCAGTATTATCGTAAACATTTTTTGCATTGATGTAAGCTTTCTGAAATTTTCGATCTATAAAAGATATTTACATATTTCAAAAACTTTGTTGATTGTTTAAACTCCAATAAATGTGTTCAAGGTAAAACCAAATCCTGTTCCTTTGATAGTTGCAATCATCTTTTGATAGTTGCAATCATCTTTTGATAGTTGCAATCATCTTTTGATAGTTGCAATCATCTTTTGATTTAAAACTTTTATTTATTTTAATCCTTTTATTTTTATTGTTTATTTATATATTTTGACATTTTTAAAGCCAATTTCGACATGTAGTAGATCTCGTTTATTCTAATATATTTTGACATGCAGTAGGTCTCGTTTATTCTATTATATTTTACTAAGTTTAATAAGTTTTTTAACTTTGATTTGATTTTAATCATTTTTAAAAAGTTGATAAAAACAAAATAAGAAATTTATCTGATCTAAGACCATGCGATATTTATTTAATAAAATGGTTTATATAAAATAAACAAAAAAATTAAACTATTTCAAATAAATATCTAACTTAAAGAAATGGTATTTTTCAAAAGTTTCTCTACTTACGTCAGCGTAAAGTAAACCATTTGCAGAAATCTAGAGGATATTAAAATAAAAAAAGTAGTTTTCAAATTACAAATTATATTACAGTATAAAATCAAAATATACTACATTAGTACAAAAATGTAAAGATAAAAAAATAAAATTCAAAAACTATAAGGTTTAACGTTTAAAGAAGGAAACACAACTAATCCAAAAAAAAAAGAGTCAACGACGCTCGATCAAGAGTTTTTCTTTGTTCTTTAGACTTAGAAAAGACGTCTTAAAGACATATAGGCATCTTTAAGATGTTTTCTAGACGTCTTAACGTGTCCTGCACATAGTGGAAAATGTTTTTATTGATCCACGTTATTCCAATTTATTTTACCAAAGAAATATTTTAGAATCATAGAATATAAATTTATAAAGTGTTGAGTAACTAACACAAATATTGAAACTAATTGAATATTAAAGAGATTATGTAAAATGATTTCACTAATTAATAAATTTATAATAAATAATGAACTCCATTTTCTTTTCCCTTGAGTTGTTATTTATAAAAGTTATTTTATCTTTATTAAATGGTTTGCATTCCATTAATTCTTTGCATGTTGTTAAATACGAACTTAGATATTTATATAATTGCTTCAAAGTGCGTAAGCGATTAACTAAATAAATTTTTTTGAGTGTAAATACAACAGTTTAAAACATTTATTTAAAAAAAAATTTGTTTTCTTTTAACAAATTTTGTAAAAAAAGTAAAGAGAAAAGTCATAAATGATGTTATGGCTTAAGAAAACTACTGTAATTTTATTGATTCATTTGTCTCAAGTGAAAGCAACATTCCCATCAGAATGCAAAGATCTTGTTTTATACTCTATTCTTGGTACGTTTGGTGGATGTCTATTTATCTCAAGTTCTATCTTGTTCATAGTTATACGAAGAAAAAAAAGAAGTGAGAAACTGTTTTTAAGCTTTAATAACCACTTTTAAAACTTTTCTTTTGTCAAGAAATTTTATAATTTGTTTTTAGATTCTTTGCGTTTCGCGAAGATTTAAATGAAAATATTTTAGTGCTAATTTTTTTTTTTTTGCCGCTCTTTTTATGAATGAGTATAATTATGAAAATTTAATGCTGATTAAGTATCGTTTAAGCATAAGTCTGGATAATATAAGTAGATGATTTTTTTTGGTTTAAAACAAAACAAAATACACTAAAATTTTAGTTTTGGCCATTTTAATTCAAACGTAAAGTTACAATAGATTACGAATAAATATTTTACATTGCTATTTGATGATTTGCATAACTATTTTGAAAAATGACTTTTGTTTTGAATGTTCATTTTTATTGTGTTATTTGAATCGATAGATTGGCCTGGCCATAAACTGTAAATCTATATACCGTTACATAAGATTACTTTTGATTATCTTACGTAGATAGATCCACTTATTATTTAATTTTAAAGTTATTAAAAATTTTTTAGAATAAAGTTAAATTAAAAATCTAAAATAGCTGCGCTAAACAATAATAAAAGTTTAATTACGACATTTGTTGTGGTTTACTCAATTAATACTCCATCTAGGACTAGGCTATTTGTTACAACAATCAATTGTGTAAGTATCAAGGTATATTTATACGAAAAAAAAAATTTATAATGTGCTTTATTTTAACGGGCTGGAGCGTATTCTCATCGATCCGTTAAGCTTAACGGAGCGTTAGTCAAAAATTTCTTTTAAATTTTTGACTAACTATTAAAAACATTAATAAAAATTTTATTTAAAATTATAATTTTTTAAACATAAATGTTTTATTTTGGTATAGGTTTTATTTTAACGAATTTATATAGATTTTCGTCATTTCTTTACTTAGAAATTTCAGACAAAAGCTCCGTTAAGCTTAACGGAGAGATGAGAATATGGCCCCTGGTTAGAACTGTCAAGTTTTAGTATGTTGTATTATGCCAATATATAAGGGAGAGTGGGGAGAAGTGGGACAATTAAATATTTTTCAAAATAATTTTAATTTCTTTTTTATATAATAAATGAATCGAATAAAAAAAGTTTTGACAAATAAAGCATCGTTCGGGCATTGATGAAAACCACATTTTTTATGGAGATTATTTCGTTTATAATTTTATTAGTTTTTAAATAATAATTGTTGATATTTTGTTAATTACTCGCTCGTCCCATTTTACCCACACTAGGACAAGTGTAGTTACTACCGGTTACTGTGGTTACTAACTTACTACCCTCACGTTTGAAAAGGAAGGGGCAAACGATTTTCGGTATTTTTATTTCCAGGCTTCCATTACTGCGATTATATGCAAAACATGCTTATTTTAAATAAGCATGGGCATACTTAAGTTTGCCAATACCTGAAAATCTCATATCTGAAATATAAAAAAATCTACTTGCGCCCATAGAAACTTGCAAACTATTTTAACGTACTTAGAAACATTTAAAATTAGAATTTAAAACTATATATATTATATAAAATGATATATAAAATTATATTATAGTATACTTTTATTCACGTTTAGATTAAAAAGTTATACGCTGCCAAATATTCTTAAATTAAAGTTTAAGACCTTTTTCTATTTTATAAATCATAAATATCATTGCATAATTATCAGGTATCTTAAGGTAGGTTTGACAGATATTAAGGTTGTTATCTTAAGGTTGTATATCTTAAGGTTGTTTGACAGATATTAGATTGGTGGAATATTGCAAAAGATTTTCAAAGAGATTTGAATGCCAACAATTGTTAATACGCACATTATGTGAATCTCCGTACTAACAATACACGGTTTTCGAAATTCCAAAAAGTTGTAAAACACACTCATGTTAACAAACACACAAAAACTTCGAGTAAACTAACTTTAAAAACGGTACGTTTTACAAGGGAATCAAGCTGTTTCGTTGAATAGATTTTATATTTTGGTATGTTTTTGCAAAATGAAATGATTATTTTGAAATAAAAACTGCTAAATAAACTAACTATTTTGATTTATTATTTTTGCTTTAGTTTTAATAAGTAGTTATTGGTAAAATGGCATATCATTGCGTTGTAAAAAATTGTTCAAATGGAAGCTATAGACTTATGAAATGGAAATATGCAATATGCACTGAACATAAATGTAGAAAAGAGGATATTGGATGTAGTTGTGCATCGTCTTTTCATTTATTTCCTTTTCCAACTATCAAAAAATCTCCCTCCCAACGTGAAATTTGGA